>NC_134584.1:116150731-116228231 GCF_037038515.1 Microtus pennsylvanicus | reverse complement strand
CTGCCTAGCATGTCTTTACTTCTAGCAGCATAACACATGAGCTGACAGTATAGCCTGGGAGTCACACTGCATGGTTCAAGTCCTCACTGTAACGTGCACAGAGACACAATGCTATGATTGTACCCAAATCACTGAGTAATTACTTACGGGGTGTATTACATGTATGTGAACTACCCCTCAACAATCCCTTTCAAGCAGTTCTAGCTCCCCTTTTATAGCAGTATGACCTCATGCAAACAACTGCATGCATTGGTGTCTAAGTTTTCTCATCTTTGGCATTGGAGCCTGAGGTTATGACAAATAACTATAATTAGATGACTAAAAAAAATAACAGGCCTTAGTTCTCCCACAGTTCTAAAGACTAGACTTCCTGAATCAAGGCATCAGCAGAGGTTGGATGGAAGAATCTGTTCCAGAAATCTCTGCTAGCTCCTTTATGGCCAGTCATCATCCAAGTCACCTTTCAATCTCTATTGCACATGACAGATGGCTTTCTTTCCTAGACATGTTTTCAAAATGACTGTGTGTGTGTGTGTGTGTGTGTGTATCTGTGTGCAGGTGCCTGCAGAGGCAGAAGAGGCCATTAGATTCTTTGCAGCTGGAGTTCTATGCAGTTGTGAGCTGCCTGATATGATGCTGGGAACTGGACTCTCGTCCTTTGCAAAAGAAGCAAGTTCTCTTAAGCACCGAGCCATCTCTCTAGACCTGTACATGATTTTAAACACATGTCCCTCTTCCCAAAGCACATACAAATCCAATACTACCCCCATGTTAGCTATATATTCAAATATCTTATTTCTGAATAAGGTCACATTCACACATTACAAGTAGCTGTGAATTTTCTGGGTAAAGTGTTTAAGTAGCCTACCATAAAGCTTGCTTCCTCCACAGTTCTCAGTAACGGGCAACAAAATCCTCTTATTCCAAAGCTGGTTTTCATTGGATGTGTATCATTTGTTAGCAGGAATCTTGACTAACGCAGGGACAATGATACCCTTTATTCAGAAAAACAAAACAGGAGGAGCCTATAACTGGGGCCACCCCGAGGCATACTTGTAGGTCTCATCTCTGTATCTGTGCCCTTCCATTTGTGTCTTCAAGGTGGATGGCATTGGAGGCGGAGAGCAGAGGGGACATGAGATCCTGGTCTGACATTGGGAGTGACACCAGCAGTCTTCCTGTTCTCCGGTCACATGGGGCAGACTTTCCTGATGTTCTAGATCTGTAGTCAGTGACTCAGTGTGCAGCATGACGTCCTCTCAATGTTGTGTCAGTGTCACAGGTGTCTGGGATTGGAACTAGGGGTCTTCTCCAATGAAAAACAGAGATAAGCTATCGATGGATAGAGACTGTTCTGGAAGAAAGAAATTCTTTTTTTCTTAAATGAAAAACATCACACTTCTTGAGTCTAATTCCAGCCTGCCACGCTGGCCTCATGCTCCTGCTGCCCTGCATTCTCACCATGCCTTTCTACCATCATGCAATGTATTGCTTCAGGAACTATAAGCCAAAATGATTTCCTTTGCCCGTACAATATTAGATTTATTTATTAACTCGAGAGGCTCACATGTGGAGGTCAGAGGGAAACTTGAAAGTGGCAGTTCTCAGTTCTCTCCTTCCATCTTTATTTGGGTTGCAGGGGTCAAACTCAGGTTCTCAGGCTTGGTAACAAGCACCTCTACCTGATGAGCCATCTTGCTGGCCTAAGAAAGAGGGAATTCTCATCCACCAGTCTCAGGACTTATGACATAGAACATGCCAGATACCAAGGGAGAAAACTGGCAGATGTGCTCCCTGCCAGAGACCCTGAGAATAGACCTGGCTGAGATGGAGTCAAGCAGAGGCATGTATTGGGGTACCAGGATCTTAAAAATCAGGAGTCCAGGTTGCTTTTACAGCTGTAGTAAGTTATTTGATGTGCCAAGAATGTATAGAGATGGATTATAGATGGATGAGGACCATCCAAAGGAGTCAGAAGGGGAACAAAGGGTCCAAACGCTGAGAAACAGGCTAATAGCATTGGCCCAATGATGATGGGATGACAGCACAATTTGTGCAGATGTTGATGCTGATGGGACTGAGAAGGATGCTGGCATTTGGTTGCCATGGAGATCTGTGCTGTATACAGACACCATCACAGATGTGCTCTGGGCTCACTGCTGCCCATGGGATGAAAGACAGACCCTTTCTGAGAAAGCCATCACTTGGTGCCACCAAAATGAAGCAAAAAATGGCAACTCTTCATTTGTTGTGTGCCTCCCGGGCTTGGTTAAGGTCTTCCAGAAGTTGCCTTCTTCTTTCCCATTTCGTATGCAGAAATATATTTGTCCAAATGTGTTTTGTGACAGAAAAACAAACTTGCCCTGTCAGATAATACACTACAGTTGTAAAAGCAATCGGGACTCCTGCTTTTGAAGCGACCTTGGAGCATTTTCATTCTTCCCATGTGAATAGAGTTCAGGTTGGAGTGACCAAATTGATTGATGGTGCGTCAAGGCCCTTAACCAACCCCATCTCAGAGGTCAGTCAATAAGGAAATAAAAGTACCACAGAGAAGTGTAGTAATATGGACGGCGGCTGGGCTGCGTCCCCAATACCCCAGCCGCCCGGCTCCGGCTAGCTTATGGCCCGAAATAATTAGACAGACACTGTATTCTTTTAAACACTGCTCTGGCCCATTTCTAATCAACTGTGTAGCGCCCCTAGGTGCGCTTACCGGGAAGATTCTAGTCTAAGTCCATCCTGGGTCGGAGCTGGGGCATGGTGTGCGTCTTCCCTGGAGCAGGTAGCATGGCGTCTCTCTGAAGGCGTCTGCTCCGGAGAGCAGAGCTGTCGAGTCTGACCTCACTTCCTCTTCCTCCCGGCGTTCTGTTCTGTTTACTCCACCCACCTAAGGGTGGGCCTATCAAATGGGCCTAGCAGTTTCTTTATTGCTTAGCCAAAGGAATCAACAAATTGATATATGACACTCCCACATCACTTCCCCTTTTTCTGTTTAAACAAAAAAAGGAAGGCTTTAACCTTAACATAGCAAAATTACATATAACAAAACAGTTATCAAGTAAAAGTTACATCAGAAACATTTATACATATAACAAAATTGACCTTAAATCTCTATAAATAAAGCAAAATCTATACTAATGCAAATTATTCATACCTATATCATATCCCCCTTTAAATGTAAAAGAACATTTATAAACTATATTTGGGAACATGGGCGCAGTTTTTTCTCTCCAAACTGCTTCCTGCTGAATGGGGGCGTCGTTAATTAGGCCTTTCATGGTATAACCTGTGTGCTAGTTTCATCTCAGTTGGCAGTTGAGCAAAGCAATTTTCTGAAGATGTTCACAGCAACCCTTCAGGAGGACGTGGTCCATCATACCAAATCGGGATAGAAGAAATCCATAGAGTCTCATCCTCTGTGAAAACAAAAGAAGAATCTCTTTTCCAAAGTATCATATCCTTAGATCCAAATTCTGAAATCATACCCTCATGATATCCGTTCTGGTTCCACTTGGCAGCCCATATAATGAAATGTCTCTCTGTACTTAGCTCCTTCACAGTCAAAAATTTTAAAGAAAACACAATAATACAAAGAATCCAGACTCTCTGTGAATTTTTCATCTTTACGCGGCTTATTTTTCTTTATTTCTTTTAATCTCTTAACTATCTGTACTCTGTCTCTTTAAAGACTTTACCTTTTTTTTTTTAAACCATTAACTTTATTTTTTATATTCTTTTTCTTCTCTCTCCCAAGCCTACGTACATCCATGCAACAGTGTGACTCGTTTAGCGGTCTGAATCTGTCCTATTGTGAATCTGCAATTTTTTACTATCCAGGAGCACTTTTGATTTGCGCCTTTAAATCACTAGGCGCTTAAGAATCTAAGCTGTGACATTCCTAGGTTAACTTTTTGCTTTTTGAGCATATATCTTTGACCTGTAGACCAGGCTGTCTTTGAACTCTCAGAGATCCGCCTGTCTCTGCCTCCCAGGCATTGGGATTAAAGGTGTTTGCTACTACACCTTGAACTCACAGAGATCTGTTCGTCTCTGCCTTCTAGGCACTGGGATTAAAGGCGTGTGCTACCACACCTTGAAGTCACAGAGGTCTATCTCCCTCTGCCTCCCAAGTGTTGGGATTAAAGGTGTGTACTAAGACACACAACAACTCTCTTCCTTTTTTTGTTTTTTGCTTTAAGAACTTCAACTTTCAGCTTGCATATATTTTTAACACGCTTTAAACCATTCAGAAATTTTCTCTGTCTTTGAATCTCTCTTTACTGTATCTCTCTCTGTTTCTGACCACAAGAGCCTTTAATTTGCCAAGCAATATCAGTAGGACTAAAGGCGTGGCTTTGCCAGCTAGATCCAGTCCATTCCTTAGCTTTCCAGCCTCATGGCGGAAATACAGGCTGCAGCCATGTTTATAGCATTTCAAGGTCCCTGCCAGCCAGCGAGCTACAACAGACAACTTTCAAGTCCTCTCTCGGTAGCCGGCCCTCCTGCCTCAAACAGTCAGAGTTTGCCCTGGCAGGATGGCCCAGAAAGCCGGCATTTTTAAACGGCGCAGCTTTTTTCCTGCTACGGCTGAAAACCGAAAAGCATGCGTTCAGCTTTTCGTCAACACCGTTTAAGTGTTTCGTGGCAGGACCTCTTAATGAGCTGCAGGGTTTTGCAGCTGAAGCTGAGTCAGGAAGCCTCTTGGGGCTACCAGGTAGGAGCTGCACTCAGCACTTTAATTCTGAGACTGAGCGTGCAGCACAGAAATTCTTTTCATCCAAGTAACATCCAAATCTGACAGGCAGAGCACTGCGCAGTCTGAAAACACGTCCCTGGATGACGGCAGGAATCCGCCATGCTCTTCCGCCTGCCTAAGCCTGATTCTGCCTTCTGCCCAGGAGCAGGCGGGGAGCTCTGAGTCATCGTCAAGGTCTCAGAGCACTCTCCTTCCGATCCCAAGCGGGAACACAAACATAAAGCCAGAGTTTGCACTGGCGGCACAGCCCCAGGAAGCCACACTTTGAAATGACACAGCGTTTTTTCTGCTGCTGTTGCCGAATCAGGAAATCTCTCTACAGCACGCCACCAACAAACAGCAAAAATCTGTGTTAAATGCTCTCTCCCTTATTTTTAAGCCTTCTCAGGTTTTTTAAGTGGGTTTAGTTAGCCACACGTCTGGGCGTCATTTGTAGTAATAAGGGGCGGCGGCAGGGTTGCGTCCCCAAATCCCCAGCCGCCTGGCTCGGCTAGCTTATGCCCCAAATAATTACACGGACACTGTATTCTTTTAAACACTGCTCTGGCCCATTTCTAATCAACTGTGTAGCGCCCCTAGGTGCGCTTACCGGGAAGATTCTAGTCTAAGTCCATCCTGGGTCGGAGCTGGGGCATGGTGTGCGTCTTCCCTGGAGCAGGTAGCATGGCGTCTCTCTGAAGGCGTCTGCTCCGGAGAGCAGAGCTGTCGAGTCTGACCTCACTTCCTCTTCCTCCCGGCGTTCTGTTCTGTTTACTCCACCCACCTAAGGGTGGGCCTATCAAATGGGCCTAGCAGTTTCTTTATTGCTTAGCCAAAGGAATCAACAAATTGATATATGACACTCCCACATCAGAGAAGGGCCTCAGACTGTGGTTGGTCTAAGGCTAGAGGCGGCATCTAAGAGCCCAGACTTCCTCACTCAGAAATTTATTACTAGGCTGTCCCTGAAGCGGACACCTTGCTTCTGACCAGAGGACCTTGCTATAGGCTGAGTTATGTCTCCCAAATTCCTGAGTGGAAGTCTTTATTTTCAGGACCTCAGGATGTGACTGTATTTGGAGATGGGGTTAAAGTTAAAAGGGACTAAATTAAGATGAGTTTATTAGGTGGGTCCTAATCCCACAGGACTGTTGTATCGATAAGAGCAGACTCAAATACATGTAACACATAACATGGATGGGTGTGTGTGTGGTGAGTTAGATACAGGAAAAATTGTCATCTGCAAGAGACAGGCCTCGGAGGAAACCAAATACAGCAATACCTTGACCTTAACATTTGACTCTAGAACTCAGGCTATAATCTTCTGTTGTTGAAGCCTCTGTCTATGGTACTTTGTTATGGAAGCCCCAGCAAGCCAATACAGCCCTAATTCTGGAGATCTTCATGAGATTAAAGTTTCATATCTAATTTATCTTTTATCATAACTAAGGGAAACTATAATTATCTAGTCTTCAAATCCATCAAAGACTACAGAAGGATATATTAGCTAAGTAATCAGGAAGTGCATTGTAAGCAACTTCCAAAACTCTAGAATTGACAAAGATATCTTACTACCTGGACAGTCACCCAAAGTTCTTCTGTAACATTGGAGCATCCATCTTCGAGCTATAGGCCCATAATATCTGGCAGACCTTTCCATGAGGCAGGAAATCTGAAAGACTGTTTAGCTCCTTGGGACCTTCTTAAAGCCTGGGATTACAGTCTTGAGTACGCCAGATTACCAGGCATGCCATCAAGCCAGGCTTTCTTATGTGGGTTCTGGGGATCAAACTTAGGGCTTTCTCCAGCTCGTGGTATTGACTTTTAAAAGAGAAATCAAGGAAGGGAAGGGAAGTGTTGTTTTTGAGTATGTGAACACCCCCACCAAGTGACAGAACCTCACGAGGTGTTTCAGTGTGCAAATGGATTTCCTGGGGATGTTCCTTAGCTGCCAAGTGGCTGTGAAACCCCTTTCCCAGTAGCTGCACCCCAGAAGCATACTGGGGTGCTCACAAATGTTTCTCGATCAACTGATGGTCTCCAAACCTTTCAGGAAGATCCCAAATGACTCAGTTTCCAGTTGGGTCCAGTAGCCTGGTCTTGAGTCTGGGGCTTTGAAGGTAGTGCAAGACCCCCCCCCCACCGCTGCCTCTTGGAGACCCTCATACAGGAACTGGATGCACTTAAAATCATAAGGTTGACTCTGCAACTACCAAAGCATTTTTATTCTTCGTCCAGCCAAGTTTCTGATCTGCTAGCAGCTTACTCCTCGTGACCTAGAAGTGGCCAGTGCCCCAGGGAAGGAGGCTGTCTAAACTTCCTCCTGTTTACTGGCCTCCCACTTCCTCCCATCAGTGCTGAGAGCCTGCTTCTTCCCAGTAGCCCTTCCTGCACCAGGCTCCTGCAGGGCTCTGGGCAGAACCTCAGCCTATCCGTTGCAGGCCTGAGCTGGAGGCCGGCCAATCGTAGCTATGAATGTTGGCACGGGGCTTAAATCCACACTGGGCTCCCTCCCGCCACCTGCAGCGGGCCTAACCTGGCTTTGCTGTTCCGACTTCTCTCTCTGCTCTGGCCAAGGCGAGTATGTAAGGGTTTTGTGGTCAGTGTTGTGCACAGACAGCTGGGATTTGCGTGCTCAATACTCAGCCCCGTAGACACGGACGGTGGGAATGTTGAGTGAAGACCACAATTCAGGTTTCCTTTTGCACATAGGTTTGTCTGATCTATCATCCTGTGTACCCTGTTTAAGAAACGCCAGAGCCCCTGCCCCTCCTTTTCTTGTTTGAATGAAAATGACTGCTTGTTTGATTGCCCAGATTGGGGTGTGAGTTGGGCCAAGAGCTTTCTCTTAGGTACACACTGCAGTGACCACATGCTTCTGAAAGCCCCTTAAAATTTTGGCTCATCCTCTTTAATGCTGTCTTTCATTTGTTACAAAAGTATGCAGACCTGCTACGTGCTAGGGACCCCAATGGATGTTAAGGGAATAATGCATCTGGCCCTGTTATCCTTGGGGTCTCCCAGGGTCAGAAGTGAATAATGTTCTTTGTGCTCTGATAGAGAAACAACACAATAGACAAGTTCTCCCCGAGTAGTCTTGGGGAAATTTCAGAAGACATGCTTCTACGCTGAGGCTGCAAAATGCGGACACAGGCAAGGAGGGCCAGGGGATGCTGGCACTGATAGTCACCTTGGGCCACTCTGTGTATCTGTCATCCAGGCATAGGTCAGAACCCTGACCTAATCTTGACCCATTGTGTAGATGACACCAGATCCAAGGAAAGAAAGAAAGACATTGACCTACTCGCCTTTCCTTCCTTTTGGTATTTAACTCTTTATCAGCAGACTCTCAGAATGGTATTCCAGGCATGGGCTGTAGCTCAGTTGGTAAAGCATTTGTCTAGTATGCATAAAGCCCCGGGTTCGATCCCTAGCACCCCATAAAAGCAGCAAAGGGAATAATGCTCGGTAGCCTCAGAATTTGTGAGGAGGAGGCAGGGGATTAGAATTTCAGCTATGCTCAAGAATCTTAACTATGCAGGCAGTTTGATGCTAACCTGGAATACATGAGACTCTAGTGGGGGATGGATGTACTCCAGTTAGTTACATACATGTTGCTATGTCCTGTGGAAGAGTCCATGTTTTGTAGAAGCTAGGCTTTTGATTCTGTAGAGTCAAGACATATTCAGTGTCCTGGTGGACAGGCTTATTACTCCCAAAGCAAAGCTCCAAATGTAACCCTCCGAGGTCAGCCTTGTTGATAAACTGCAATTTCCAGGCACTGAAATTAACTTCTTACAGGTCAAATGCCTGCATCAATGGCCAGAGAGTTGGCTCTGTGGTTAAGACTGTTCGCTGCTTGCCGGATGGGTGGCTGCACACGCCTTTAATCCCAGCATTCTGGACTCAGAGGCAAGCAGATCTCTGTGAGTTCAAGGCCAGCATGGTCTACAAGAGCTAGTTCCAGGACAGGCTCCAAAGCTACAGAGAAATCCTGTCTCAATAAACCAAAACCAAAAAAAGAAACAAAACAAAACAAAACAGAGTGTTCGCTGCTCTAGACCCTAGTTCAGTTCCTGGTACCCATGCTGGACAGCTAATGACCACCTGTAACTCTATCTTCAGGTTATCTGATGCCCTCTTCTGACCTCCTTGGGCATCTTTATTCACATGGCATGAACAAACACACTCACAAATAAACACTTAAAAAAATCTTAAAATCATGTGCCAAGGGCAGGCAGACCGGGGAAACATCACCTCCTGTTTTATGTCCACGCAAACAGAGCAGCCAGAGACTTGGAAAACTTAATTACACTTGTGTTATTTCAGGTGAATTATGTAGGCAATGTCTTCCTGTTGCATGGCAGATGCTAAGCGCTTACTGTATGACCTCATAAGCCTCACGTCAGCATAGGAAATATTAGATTAAAGAACTCATCTAGTGTCTGAAGATGAATGAGAGGGGCAAGGCCAATGATGCCTCTCCTTGACCCTGGGCTCCTAACCTTGTCTCAGTCCTCCTGAAACCCTTGGTGGTCAGTGTCTTCTGATACATGAAACTGAGCTACTCTGAAGCCCTGGCTTGATTCCTCAGGGAGAGAGGAGGACAGGGCTGAGGACTCAGAACACAAGAGACTAGGAAGGGAGGACTGTAGGCACTGGGACTCCACAGCAGCCTTATCTGGGGAAAGGCTGCCCAGCCAGTCCTTTCAGGAATGACTGAGGATTCGGAGTTTTCTGGAAAACAGGTCCAGGGAATACCAGAGACCAGGGAGACAGGAAGGAAAGGAAAGGGGAGATGGGAGGAAGCAGCCTGGCTAGGGAGAGTACATTCCAAGTCTCTAACCAAAGCTAAGGGAAAGGAGGGCACACACCCCATGCCAGATGGAATTCATGCCTCTCTTGTTCTTTGCAGCCAGCATGGCAATATCAGATGGGTGGAGCCAGCGGACTTGATGCTCATGCACAAAATGCTGGGTGGTGTTCTCAAGCTCCTGTAAGAGATAGGAAATGGCATGACATAGACCTGCTTGGTGCAGCTTTGGAAACTGCCTCATTAGATCATAATAAGAAATACATCGACTTTCCTTTCTAAAAGATGCCATAGTCTCCCAATGCAGGGACTGGTGTCTTGAGTTCGTGTCCCTATCTGCTTGTGCCTCAGTGGCATATACCTGTGCATTTGCCTGTGTGCATACACCTGGGTTCTCTGCAGCCTTAGCAATGCATGCACATGCACCTGGATTCTCGGAAGTCTCAGTAAAACACAATGTCCTAGTTGCTTTGGAAGCAGCATTGCTGTCCTGTCACGGCTGGGGATAAGGAGGTGTGCCAGCTGTGAGGTGACCCTGTGGCTTTGATTCTCGAAGGATAGGAACGATTTCTGCCTCTGGGTCTTTCAGTATGGACTGTGTCTCTGCAGAGGGCATGTGGGAGAAGGCACTGAGGGAAGTTAAGAAAGTCTCACTAGGAAATTCATCCATTGGCTTGGGGGAGTTGCTTTAGGAGTCTTGATTTTCACTATCTGCTTCCCTTTGCTGGGGTACTTTCCAGAGACGGCATGTACCAGGGCAAGATGGTGTCTCTCTCAACATCCTAGGGAGTGTCCTATATTGGTTTTATTTATTTACTTTTATTGATTGGTTTGATTGTTTTTAGGGTTCTGTGGGCTGGTCCCCTGGACCTCATGCATATTGCTCTGCAAACACTCTACCATTGATTTGTAGCCCCAGCCTCTGCAGTGGTTTACATAATGAAATGTCAGCACCCCCAGTCTGTGTTGGGGTGCAGTATCAGTCACGAGATCTCTGGAGGAACAGAATCGATAGAATGATATATATTAAGTGGAAGTTTATTAGATTGGCTGACACAGTGCAGGGTGGGTAGGTTAACAGTGCTGTCTCATGCTGCAGAGGCCAAGAATATGCTTCTGGCTCAGTCTCTGAGTCTGGATGTCTCCTCAGTCCCCATCTGGCACTGATGGCCTGGGGGATTCCTGCAGAGGGGTTGGGATTCAGGCTGTGTGAGAAGCCAGAAGAAACTGCTTCTGATATCAGTGAAGGGATGCAGTTGCAATAGGATAAATGAACTCATCACTACAGTGAACATAAGGGGCTGGAGAGATGGCCAGGGGTTAAGAGCACTGACTGCCCTTGCAAGGGACCCAGGTTCGATTCTTATCACCTGTATGGAGGCTCATAATGGTCTATTACTCCAGTTCCAAGGGGATCCAGGATGTTCTTCTGGACTCCAAGGACACAAGGGCACCAGACACACATGTGGTACACAGATACACAGACAGGCAAAACACCCATGCATATAAAATGATGATGATGATGATGATGATAATGATAATAAAGGTAAATAGGCAAAAGGCAAAGTTTCTAACCACAGGAAAGTGCCACCCATATTAGGGCGGGTGTTCCCTTCTAATAATCTGACTGAGGAAATTCCCCACAGGAGTGCCTAGGCTTGCCCTTTGGTTAATTCCAGATGCAGTCACGTGGACAATCATTATTAATCATTGCAAGCACATGGCCTTTTTTCTTTGTGATTCCTGCAGGGCAAGTGAGACTGAGCCACAAGGCAACATTTGGGTAGAGTCATGCCTTGTGGGGACATGCACAGTTACAGTTCTATGCTATGTTCTAGTGCACCTTCTGAGGAGGCCCTACTCATAGCTTAATCGGTGGCATGAAGTCATTTAAGAAATCCAGGCACTATATAAGGAAGACCTGGGAATGAAATATCCGATTGTGTTCTGGGAGAATCCACAGAGGGTCGAGATGCTGTTGAATTATAAGTAGATATGATTGCAATGAACTGTGGTTAGTTCTCAGGAGAGAGAAGTGCGCAGCATCCTGGTGGCCTGATGACGGGTGGAATCTAATTGTTGGGCTGTCTGGCTCTGTCTGCTATAAACTGAGGTTCTCAGAAAAAAAGCCACGTGTATATTCAAGGTGTGAATTCTCCAGGGCTGACTGATGGGAACCTCCTGATTGTGGAGAGTTGGAATGGTGTATTTCCAGAGCCAAGGTATCTTTAGAATGACTGTAAAAGAGGAATCATTTTAGCTTTTTTTTTTTGATTTTTCGAGACAGGGTTTTTCTGTAGCTTTTGGTTCCTGTCCTGGAACTAGCTCTTGTAGACCAGGCTGGCCTCGAACTCACAGAGATCCGCCTGCCTCTGCCTCCCGAGTGCTGGGATTAAAGGCGTGCGCCACCACCACCCATTTTAGCTTTTTTTTTGTGTGTGTTTCAGGCTTTATTGGAGATGAGATGGGCCTTGGGGAGCCCGGCAACTGGGGAACTTGAGACAGTATTGACCTGTAGGGTAATTCTCAGGAACAGAGTGCAGGGCAGACATCAAATCACAGAAGAGGACTGTGTGGTCGGTTGGGGCACAAATGAAGAAGGGGCGTTTAGCAAAGGAAGCGGGGAGATGAAGACTGCATGGGTTTGACTAGGTTAAGAACTGAGGAGACAAAGCCGGAGAAGGGTGTGGGAATAACAGGGAGGCAGCAGTGTAGAAGGCCAGCTGTCCCCAGGGCCTGGAGGACCCTTAGCATAGACAGCTTCCCCATATAACAGCCAGCACAGCAGGGGTGTACTTGTTACACCAGTGCGCCATTTTTGGGAAGATAGGTGTTAGAAGAAAGCGACCCGTCTTCATGTAGGCAGAGATCTTCTTCAGGCCCTCAAAACGGGCCATGTAGTCCTTCAGGTTGGGGAAGGCATCCAGGCATTTGGGCTCAAATAAACGGTGCACGTCTAGGACATCATAGACGAGGAAATCCACATAGGTGAGCTTGTCCCCTGCAAACCATGGCCACTTGCCCAGGAACTCAGAGTAGAGCTTCATCTTCTCAGGGATGGTCTTCAAGAACTCTGGCTTCTGCTTCTCAAAGTCAGGCTTGGTACAGAGCATGATAAACTGCATGCGGTTGTCTATGACCTGATTCTCCACAATGTCGACACGAATCCTCTCCTGCTCTGTCTCACCACAAAGGTTGTGCTTGTGGGCAAGGTAGTGCAGGATGGCATTGCTCTGAGTGATCTTGGTCGATCCATCAATTAAGTAGGGCAGATTGGGAAAGTCCAGGCCCAGCTTGAACTTCTCATTCAGCCATTGGCTTCTATCATAGTCAGGAGCGTCCCCCATGGTGTATCTCTTCTCCTCATAACTTGAGTCTGTGTATTCCAGGAGCAGGCGGATGGGGTGTGTCAGACCGCGGATATTCCAGTATCCCAGGAGCATAGGCATGGTGCTGGTCGTAGCTTTTTCAAACTGTCTTCAGTAAGGTAGACTTGGGTCTTTGGACAAGCTGTGACTTTATCTCATTTTAGCTTTTTAAAAATTATTTTTGACTAAGAATTTCATACATTATATATATATATATATATATATATATATATATATATATATATATAATGTTTCCATCAACTCTACCCTTTATTTTCTCTCTCCCCAACTCCTCCCTATCTTCATCACTACTATTACCTCCAAATTTCATATGCTCTCTAATATATTTTCTTGTAAACTTACAGAGTCTTCTTAGCACTTTCGGTATGGGCACGAGTGATTCTAACACAAGGGGATATGATACCCCCTCTGGCTTCTGAGGGCACTGCACGTACTTCGCACATATATACACAAATAGACGTACATACACGTTAATAAAGATAAAATACATATTTAAAATTTCCTCTGAAATTGACCATAATCTCTGAGGAGTTTCTTGTACTTGAAGATGGGATGTGTAGAATTAGGAGAACAAGCTATTCTTGAAGGGGCTTAAAGGAATTATTTATTATATGCACTGTGCTTAGGGGTATAGTTCACACAGTCAAATTTGTGACAGGAATAATTTGTTAGAGGGAATAAGACACTTTTCCTCCACCATGCAGCCCATAGGGGAAGGAGAAGAGGCCAATGGTAATGGTGTTCTTGCATACAGCAGTTATTTTAGGTCATGCAGTTTGTCTCCTGGTGTTTCAATCTAGCTGGTACTCACTAAAGCACTGAAGCATTTTTGATATTATTTTCCAAAGCACTTTTAACTCCAAAAAGTGGCATTATTTTTCACAGAAGCGGGAATTTGGAGTGTCTCACTTACACATATCATTCTTAAATATTTATTTTTAATATTTAAAAAAAATGTGTATATGTACATGTCTTTGTGTGCACTTGTGTATATAAGTGCAGTGTCAGTGGCATCCAGAAGAGGGCAGTGGGCAGCTCACAACCACCTGTACCTCCAGCTCTAGAGCATCCAACACCCTTTTCTGGCCTTTAAGGGCACTTGCACTCACATGTATGCACACGCACTTCAGAAATGGGGAATGGCGGCTCCTGACTGTAATCCCAGCACTTGGGAACTAGAAGCAGGATGATCAGGGGTTCAGGGTTATTTCTTTGACTCCATAATGAGCTGGAGACCAGGATCTGGGCTACACGGTACCATATTTCATGGTGTTTGAGGTAATAGGTACATCTTTAGTAAACGTGTTACTGGATTTCTATTGCTGTGATAAGCACCACGACCAGAAACAACTCGGGAAGGGAAGGTTTTATTCGGCTCACTCTTCCATATCACTCTTCATCCTCGAAGGAAGTCAGGACAGGAACTCAAACAGGGCAGGACTCTAGAGGCAGGAGCTGATGCAGAGGCCACACAGGGGTGCTGCTTACTGACTTTCTCGAGCAGGAAGTTGAGAGATTACAACCTTAAACATGGTCAGAGAGAGGGACCAGGAAGCTGGGTGAGGCTATAAACTCTCACACCCTACCCCACTGACCTACTTTCTCCAGCAAGGCTCCATCTTCAAAGGGTTCTACAACCTCCACAGACAGCCTCACCAACAAGGGACCAACTGTTTAAATACACGAGCCTGTGGGAGATATTACTCATTTAAGCCACCATCATGGGACTGCTGTCAGTCCAGAAGTTAACTTTTATGAAGCACAATTTTGAAAAGTCACCTGTAAACTCAGACGTAACGTCAATCTGGTCTAATTATTGGAAGAGCAATAGATACAGTCTCTGAACGTTCTGGAGCATTCCTGTTCCCTGTAGACACTGTCTTTGCAGTGACAGAGAACTGCTTTCCTTGTGAGGCTGGGGCATTGTATGGCAGTGTGCAAACTTGATATCCTCCTTCTGTTGTGGTTGATTAAAAACCTATTTATTTTTACCTGATGTGTATACGTGTTTTGCCCTCATATGTGTGTGCATTAGATTTGTGTCTAGTGCCCAAGAGGCCAGAAGAGGGTGTCAAGTCCCCTAAAACTGGAGTTATGAGTGGTTATGAACCACCATGTGAGTGCTGGAAATCGAACCTTGGTTTTCTGCAAGATTAGTCGGTGCTTTATAACTGCTGAACCATCTCTTTCGGTCCCAAGATGGTTAATTTTGAGTGTTAACTTAATTAGATTATGACATGCCTAGGTCATTAATATATATCTATAAAGGTGTTTCCAGAGAAGATTAACCGAGGAGGGAAAACACACCTTGGATGCAGTAGCTTGGCTTGGCTCTCTGCCTCCTGCCCTGCCCAGTCCTGCACACTGCTGCCACCACGGAGATACTCACTCTCCTCCTTTCTCATTATGAGGGATGTGTCTGTAGTTGTTTTTTCCCCTCTTTTTAGGGCCCACCACCCAGCTTTCAAATAAATATATAGAGACTTATTCTTACATATGAAGGCCTGACCTTAGCTTGGCTTGTTTCTAGCCAGCTTTTCTAACTTAAATTATCCTGTTTCTCTTTAACTACGTTTACCTCTGGGACTTTTTCTTCTCTCTCTCTCTCTCTCTCTCTCTCTCTCTCTCTCTCTCTCTCTCTTTATTTATTCTTACTCCATGACTGGCTGTGTGGCTGGATGGCTGTCCCTAGCATCCTCTTCTCCTTCTCCTTTTCTCCTTTCTCTTCTCTAGATTTCTCCTTTTATTTATTCTCTCTGCCCACCAGCCCTGCCTATTTCTCTCTCTCCTGCCTAGCTATTGGCTGCTCAGTTCTTTATTAGACCAACCAGGTTTTTAGGCAGGCAAAGTAACACAGCTTCACAGAGTTAAACAAATGCAACAGCAAAGTATGCAACTTAGCTTTGCACCATTAAAACAAATATTTCACAGCATAAACAAAGGTCACACATCTTAAACTAATGCTCCACAACATGTGTCCCCTTAAACCGTGAGCCAGGAAAAAAAATCATTTCTCAGCAATAGGAAAATATTCCCGACAACTTGAATTTGGAGCCCAAGGAAACCGTTTCTAGGTAGTGTGTTTGGTGAGGTACCAAGTGTAAGTTTCTATAGTAAGGAAGGAAATGAAGGTCAAGAGACCATCTACCTCTCTGAGGTTTTCAGAATAAAGGCAGAGACCAGGGTCAACCAAAAAACCAGGCTGCCTTTCCATGAATAACCAGGCGTTGCTGTCCTCTTTCCCAGGAAGAATGATAAAGGACTCACAGTGTAGAAGTAAGGCCGTGGCAATGTGTTGAAGGAACCAGACCCAAGTGCACTCAAAATAAACACAAGCAGCTTATAAAAAGTATTTGGGGACTGGAGGGGGATGACTCAGTCTAAGTGCCATGCATGTTGGCATGAGTTAGTAATTCCAGCTCTGGGGAGTCAAAGATAGGATTTCCAGGGCATGCTGGCCAGCCAGCCTGGCCTAATCCGTGAGCTCCAGGCCAGTGAGAGACCCTGCCCCGAAGAGGTGGAGATGTTCCTGACCTGAGCCCCTGAGCCAAGGTAGATGATGCCTGAACCGAGGCTACCCTCCATCCTTCATAGGGATGTACACACACACACACACACACACACACACACACACACACACACACACACACACACACACCACTTATTTTTTCTTAAGCTTGGTTTTAAAACCAGGACTAAATGAAGCACTCAAAATTCCTCATTTTCCCCAGACATTCCCCCGCTTTAAGACATAGCTACTTCTTTCTAAAACTGTTGTTGAGGATCGAGTGAAGCGATCAATATAATTGTATTTGAAAATGATGAAGCGGTGTTTCCATTCGCAGGCAATCGGGCTTACCACTTTTAATCATAACGTAATTAGGGGAGGAAGCACGATGCCTCGGGTGACCCGCAGGAGGTTCAGACAGGTGGGCATCGAAGGACCTCATCGCTTTCTGTGCGGCCTCTGGGAGTCCAGGCAATTTAAATCTCCCATTAAGCTAATTACAGAGATGGTCTTTTGAACTCTCTCCCCTCAGATCCCTGGCTCTCTTCTTCTCTGTGTGGTGGAACCTGACAGATGAGGAAGGAGCCCCACACAGGCTCCCTCCACACCAGGCCCAGACACAGACATGCCTACTTCCTCTTGGCTGTGTTAGAAAGAGGGACTTTTTCTGTCTACCTTCGCGTTTTCGCTCTAGTGACCCCTTCCCAGGAGCTGCTTGGTTTCTTCAGCTGTGGCCTCATTTGCAAATCATGCTTATTTCCGTAACCCCGAGAAATGTTTTCGGCAGTGAAGTGCTGATAAACGTTCAGCCCCTGACTCTAGGAAGCGTGTACACATACATGTCCTGGTTAGTGCACGTTTGTCAATGTGGCCCAGCCTAGATGCCGTCTGAGAGGAAACACTTGGTTGAGGAATGGCCTAGTTTAGATTGGCTGTGGGTATGTCTGGGGAAGGGTAAACGATGCAGGAGGGTCCAGCCCACGGATGGTGGTACCATTCCCTAGATAACATGATCCTGGGCATGTAAGGATGTTGGCATGAAAGCACGAGAGGGTGAGAAAGCCAGAAAGTCACCCAGCAAACAGCGCTGCTCATTCTTCCCACCTCCATGTTCCTGCTCTGACTTCCCTCAGAAATGGAGTGTGATCTGGAAGTGTAAGCCAAGTAAACCCTTTGCTGCCCCAAGTTGCTTGTGGTCTGAGTGTTTTATCACAGCAACAAAATGAGCCTAGAATAAGCATACAGGTTTGTCATACTACTACTGCAAAAAAGGATGGAGAGGCCAGATGTGGTGACTCACTCCTGTCAATGAAGCATGTGAGAGGCTGTGTTAGGTAGAGGGGAGGGATGAATAGAAGGAACCCAAGCCAGGTTTTTATCAGGAAGTCATACTTAAGTTCACAAGACACAGCATCTATGATCCAAACACTCTACTTAGATTTGAGAACTTGAGAAATTGCCCCATAGATCAGTTCTTCCCAGATCTTTTTAAAGGTGTTTGTATGTACGCACGTGTGTATATGTGTGTATGTGTGAATTTATGTGCGCGACAGTTGGCCCAGTGCGGGAGGAGGCAAAGAGGTATCAGATCCTCTGGAACTGGAGTTACAGGCAGTAGTGGACACTTGATTTGAATGCTGGGAACTGGGCTTGGGTCCTCTGACAGAGCAGCAAGTGCTTTGAACCACTGAGCCATCTCTCCAGCGCTCTCCACAGATCTTACATTCCAGCCCGGCAGATTGATGATTTTTAAAAAATATTACTCTTAGGTCTAACTCAACTTGTAAGACAGATAGATAATGGCAGAATTGTGTGACTCAGAGTCCTAACTATTTGGCCACATTCTGGGCCTGCTGTTTCTCTGTGCTTAAAGGTCATGGCCTGTTGTATAGGAGGTGGACAGTTTCTGTTAATCCCTATAACTTCAATCTTTTTGCATATGAGTCTTTGATCATATCTCGTTTTTCCCTCTTTATTCCTCCCACTTCCTTTCTTCCCTTCCCTTCCTTCCCTTCCCTTCCCTTCCCTTCCCTTCCCTCCCCTTCCCTTCCCTCCTTCCCTCCCTCCCTCCCTCCCTCCCTCCCTCCCTCCCTCCCTCCCTCCCTCCCTCCCTCTCTCTTTCTTTCTTGGCAGGATTATACTCTGCATCCCAGGTTAGCCTCATTGTCAAGATCCTCCCACTTCACTTTCCCAAGGACCTCAGTATGATGGTTCATTTTGGCTATCAGCATGGCTGGATCTGGACTTAACTAACCACCAAGCTGCTAGGCCCACCTGTGAGGGATCCTCCTGATCAGCTGACTGCAATGGGAGGACCCATCCTAAAGGTGGGCAGTACTTTGGGGTGGCAGCCCAAAAAAAAGGAAGTGAGAAAAAGAAAAGCTTTTGTTTTCTGCTTGCTTGCCTTCACATTGTGTTGTCATGTGTGTGTGTATGTATGTATGATATATGTATGTATGTCATGTTCGTCTACCCTGCTAGCATCTTGCTGCTGCTTTCATTCTGCATTGACAGGAGAACCCAGCTTCTTTAGCCATTTTTTTTTGAGACAGCGTTTCTCTGTAGCTTTGGTGCCTGTTCTGGAACTAGCTATTGTAGACCCGGCTGGCCTCGAACTCACAGAGATCCGCCTGCTGCTGCCTCCCAAGTGCTGGGATTAAAGGCCTGTGCCACCACTGCCCAGGATTTCTTTAGCCTTCTAACATGTACTAAACCCAAGTGGCTCTCCAGTACCCTGTAGCCCATCAGACTGGGATTAAGGCACCTGGCCTCATGACCTGCACCTATTGGGTTCTCAGCTTCTGTAGTGTGAAGACAGCTGTTATTGGACTACCCTGTTGATATCATGTAGCCAATCTAATGAATTTCCTTTCAATATGTATTCATTCTATTGGTTCTATTTCTCTAGAGAACCCTGGCAAATACACAGGGTTGTAGACTCATACTTCTATGCCCAGCATAGATTTCTCATGGAGAATCTACAAGGGCAAGACTATGATCATTTTAATGCCCTTGCTCTATTTTGCCAAAACAATTTTCAGTCTGAGCATCATGGTACAACTGTTTGCCTGTCACCTGGACTAGCATTAAGGCCAATATCCGTACTGGTATTTAAAACTCATTTGCAAATTTGTTAGATGAAAGGTATTACATTGTTGTTTTATTTGCATTTTCTTGATTAGTTGAGTGCTGATCATTTTTTCATATTTATTAATCATTTGCATGTTTTCCTTTTGAATTGATGAGAACGAGACATTTTGAGAATAGCTTAAGTAGAATTTTGAAAAAAATACTAATAAATCAGTTACTTTTCTTTTCATCAGGGCCTAGACTAATGATTGGAACAAGGCCATGGTTAATAAAAGTAGAGTTTCAAAGAATCTTTCTGGGTAGGCAAGCTTATATTTTGTTCTGGACGCATTTTAATTGGCAAATTGTATTCTTTTTTTCCAAGTATTTAAAAAGAAGGCAAAGCTTTAAGAAACAATCCTGCTCATTGTTGAGAAGGGGAGAAATGACAGTACAGTGAAGGTATCAGGATGAGCGGTGGACTGCATGTTTGCATCTTCCCAAAATTCATATGTTGAAGCCAAAGCACACAGTGGGATGGTACCTGAATTGGAGCCTTTGGAAGCTGGTCTGGTGATGATGGTGGACCCTTAAGAATGGGATTAGTGTTACTGGTTCCCAGCTGGTGGCAATGTTTGGGAAGATTATGGAACCTTTAGGAGGTGGAGCCTTGCTAGAGGAAGTATGACTTTGGGGACAGACTTTGTGGTTTTACAGCCTGGCCTGTCTTCCTGATTTTGTCTCTGTTTCCTGACTTCCAGGCTGGCCTTATACTCCTGCTGCTATGCCCTCCTTGCTATCATAGACTGTCTTGGTTTGGAATTAGAAGCCAACATAGACTTTTCTTCCCTCTAAGCTGGTTTTGTCAGGATATTGAATCACATCCACAGAAAGGAAACTAGTACACCATTCTATAAAAAGACACACACGAGATGATTGTTTTCTGCTCTCCTTTGTGTGAAGGTACAAGCTAGTCACGTGCAAACCAGGAACTGGATCTTCCCCAGAGAATTTATCTGCCTTGATTTTGGACTTTTAGCTCTACAATTGTGAGGGGGTGTGATAGTTTGAATACATATGGCTCCATAGATTCATGTGTTTGAATAGGGAGGAACACTACTAGGAGGTGTGGGAAACATTACTAGGAAGTGTGGCCTTATTGGAAGTGTGTCACTTTGGGGGTGGGTTTTGAAGACTCATATGCTCAAGCTATGCCCCTTGTGGTACTCAGTTCACTTCCTGTTGCCTTTGAATCAAGATGTAGAACTCTCAGCTACCTCTCCAGCACCATGTCTGCTTGCCTGCTGCCTTGCTTCTTGTCATGGTGATAGTGGACTAAACCTCTTAAACTGTAAGCCAACCTCAAATTAAATGTTTTCCTTTATAAGCATTGCTGTGGGCATGGTGTTTCTTCACAGCAATAGAGCACTAATTAAGGCAGGAAAGAACATCTGTTTTTTTTTTTTTTTTTTTTTTTTTTTTTTTTTTTTGTGGTTTTTCGAGACAGGGTTTCTCTGTGGTTTTGGAGCCTGTCCTGGAACTAGCTCTTGTAGACCAGGCTGGTCTCGAACTCACAGAGATCCGCCTGCCTCTGCCTCCCGAGTGCTGGGATTAAAGGCGTGCGCCACCACCGCCCGGCAGGAAAGAACATCTGTTGTTGAACTTTTGGTCTGTGGCATGGTAGGACAGCAACTGCAACTAAGAAGTCTGTATTAATTGGGGAAAGAGAACGAAATATTTATGTTAAATTATGCAATATTGTGTTGTATTAGTTGCTTCTCTCTTTTGTGATAAAGTATCATGATCAAAAACACCTTGGGGGAGAAAATGGTTTATTTTGACTTAAGCTCCAGAGGGTTAGAGTTCATCATAGCGGAGAATGCATGGTAGCAGGCAGGGGAAGCACTCAGGCAGAGCAGGGGCAGGAAGCTGTTTGATCACATTTTCAGCTACATGCAGGAAGTAGGAAGAGAACAGAAAGTGAGGCCATCCTCCAAAACCCCAAAGTCCATCCCCAGGTATGTATTTCCTCCAGCTTCTAAAGGTTGCACAACCTCCTAGAACAGCAGCTCCAAGTGGGAACCATGAGTTTAAATATGTGAACCTTTGTGGGACTTTTCTCATTCAAACTACCAGATGTACATAGAAAGATCTAGTGTAATAGTTGGGTCATGGGGTAGGGAAGCTGGATAAAACTCATGAACTATTATCTATAATGCCGGGACCCAGGTAAGATGGTGGAATGGTTCAATGTCTTAAGAACTGATAAACCAGGGGCAGAGTGTTCACTGTATGTCTGGAGGTCTGAGAAAAAGAAGTGCACAGGGTATGAATGGAGTTGATGTCTTTGCTGGAATAGTTGGGCAGAGTCAGGGTGTATTCAGCTTCTGCTGATTAGTTCTATTCAGGCCCCTTGCCTTAGCTTCTTTTTCCATTGATGTGATAAACTACTTTGATAAATACAACTTAAGAGAGAATGGGTCTATTCTGACTCACAGCTTAGGATATTGTCCATCATGGCAGAGAGGTGAAGGCAACAAGGAAGTCGGGGCTGAACATACAGTCAGTGTGCTCAGAGAATGATGAGTCGATGCTCCTACTCAGCTCCCTTTGCACAGGCCAGACCAAGGATCCAGACCAAGGAATGGTGCTGCCCACAGTGGGCAGGCCTTCCTCCCTTCAGTTAACTCCATTAAGATAGTCACCCACAGGCAAGTCCAGAGCCAGATCCTAGATCTAGATTCTGTCACACTCACAACACTAACCTGGAAGGATTAAAGGGTGCCTGTGCATCTCGGGTAGGGCAGAACTATCTACTCAGTTCATTGAATCAAGTGCTCTTTTCTCTCTGAAATGTTTTCATTACATACCCTGGAATGATGTTTGACCAAGACCTAGTTAAGTATAAAGGAACCATCACACAAGGACCCCTTGGGGGTTGGTTAGGAGAGAAATGCTTTGCTTTTCTGAAATACAAATTCTATTAAAAAAATCTAAATTACATTTATTTGCTGTGTGCATGTGTGCATGTGTGTGTGTGATTGCATGCACATGAGCACATATCCCAGTGCACAAGTAGAGGTCAAAAGACAGCTTGTGAGAGTTGATTCTCTCTTTTTGCCGTGTGGGTCCTGGGGATTGAACTCAGGTTGTCAGGCGTGGTGGCAAGTATCTTTACCCACTGAGCCATCTTGATGGCCCCTATAACTTCTCTCAAATAAATGTTCATCTGTTGACAATAATACCAGCCTGTTTATGCATTCTACTGCTTCCCACATTTTTTAAAATGTGTTTTTGTGACTTGCTTTTCTAGTCCTTTTTGCATCTGATATTTCTTTCTTTCTCAGTCGTAAAGTAACATTTTTTTTCTTCAAGAATTGGCTTAACTGTCAAAAGGAACATTCATTCCTTTGAATATTGTATCAGCTTTTTTCGTCCCATAGTTATATTCTTGACTATTATGGAGCCTTTCAAAATTACATAAATGTAAAAAATACATACACTCACATGAATCTGTTAGCCAGCTTCCTCAAAGAGCATGCCTTTGCCAGTCTGATTTTTTCTTCTTGTCTCCCACACCAACATATACACACGTACATACATGCATACACACATACATACATACAGAGGCATATGCACTTGTGGACACAAGTATGCAAGAGAAGCTTGCAGAATAGTCACCCCATTTTAAGATGTACTTACCTCATCGATTGGCCTTCAGCACCTCTGGTCTCTTTGTGGCACTGAACAGGGCTGGGTTCTTCTGCTTTGGCCTGGGCTTCCCAGACTCCTCTCTGTGTGGGTATCATTGCTACCTGGATGCCTTGTTGTTTTAGGTCACCATTTAAAGGTGCAGCGCATCATTGCGGGCAAGTCATGGCGGCAGGAGTCAAGAGGCAGCCGCTCACATTCCTTCTGCAGTCAGGAAACAGAAATCAGTCCTGGCTCCAGGACTCCAGCCCATGGATAGTGCTGCCCACTTTCAGGGTTGATCCCCCCTCTTCGGTTAAATATCTCTGGAAAAGGCCTCACACACACTCAGAGGTGTGTTTCTGTGAATCTGCGGTGATGCCAAACCCCATCAAGCTGACAGTCAGGTTAAATGTCCCGTTACCTTTGCTGGGCACATGTTCTCTTTAAGTGTCCCATAACCTTGCTAGACACACGTTCTGGTTAAGTATCCCGTTACCTCTGCTGGATACACGTTCTGGCTAAGTGCCCTATTACCTATGCTGGACACTTTCTTCCAGGTCTTCTTTGTGTACTTCTCTCTCTAACCTTGTCTTCAAGTCCTGGAGCTCCGCAAGACACAGATTCTTTTCTCTCTAGGGAAAAAGAGATGTCCTCCTTTCTAGAACACCTGCCCCACCTTCGTGGCTTCAGAAACCATTCATAAGTGGATGAGCCCACATTTGCTTTTCCATTCCAGAGCCTTCCTTTGGTGAGAGATCAAATTCCCAGGACTTTTTTTTTTTTTCCATTTCCTGGGCTTTCCTGCTGTTTCTCTGCCTTGCCTCCTGCTGAACTTGGACTCTCTCCTGTGTTTGTGATTATGCAAACAGGCTACAGCCTATCATTGGCCAATCCCTAAGTCATTGGTACTACTGCCTTGACCTCAGGCCCACAGAGGTTCACCCCTGTCAACTCTCCCTCTCCCTTTCTTCCTCCCCAACACAGGGGTCATCCTCTACCCTCTTCACGCATATTGTTTCATTCCTTACTGTCACTGTCCTGTGGGCACAGCCTGTTTAGTTCCTGTTCCCCCTCCCGAGCCCTCAGATGCCCTCAGGGGAATTCCATCTCACCCCTGATGTTAGGTCAGAGCCCCTGGTGTGTCTTCACCCTGAACTTCTCTGGCGTGGTGACAGAGGCAGTTATATAGCTAAATGGTGGGTTGTGCAATGCAACCTTTGGTCTCTGTGCTGCGGTGGTCATGTCAATTAAGGTGGAAACAGTTGGGAGGTAGAATTAGAATTGCAGGCAGTTTTCTTGGCCACGTGCCATACCTCATTGCAGAGGTCTAGGGTGACATCCTAGTATGAGGGGTGTGCATGTGTGTGGGAGGGAGAGCGAGCGAGAGCGAGCGAGCAAGAGAGAGAGAGAGCGAGCTGAGTTTCTCTTCTGTCTGCTAGTTGATTCTGACACTGATGGAGAAGATGTTGTTGGGATGCAGGATAAATGAACTCCTCAGAGCAACCTTTGCCCTGTGTTCTGAGAGATCATTCTCTGCAGTATCTAACAAATGAAAATTAGTTTATTTATTCATTTATTTAGTGTGTATATGTCAGAGACAGAGGGGGGAGAGAGAGAGAGAGAGAGAGAGAGAGAGAGAGAGAGAGAGAGAGAGAGTAATTTACGTGGTGTTGTTTTGCTTTTTCCACCTTGCGGGGTTTAGGTGTGGCACTCAGGTCATTGGTGACAAGTACCTTTTAGATGCTGACCCATCTCCCTGGCTCCCTCGGCCATCTTATGAGCTTCTCACTCGCCTCTGCCCATAAATGCCACAGAAGCCATTTTATTTGTTTGTCTTTTTTTTTTTGTAATTTTTTTCCCAGCCCAATTTCCTTTCTTGGCAAATGTTCCTCTGGGGTGAGTATGGAGTCCACTGAGGTTGTCTCTCACCCAGAGAGAGCTCAGCTTACTGACTCAACTGTAAGTAAAGGAAGAGATGTGGGAGAAGACCCCGCCTGTCCCTGAGGTAGCTGGGACAGGACCCCTGCCATGTCCTATTAGAATATATTTCTAGTTTCTAGGAAATTCTCACAGGTCTCTGCTGACTGTAGGACCCATGAGAACAAAGAAGCTGGGGTTCTCTTCCTTACTACGCCCTCACGGCCTTGCTGTACTGAGCACACACGTCAGTTTCTCCTTTGTAAATAATTGTTCAGTGTGGGAAGAAGCTAAATTCGTTAATCCATTTGGGATTCATTTTTGTGTGTAGTGTGACTTATAAAATTAGCCTTATTTCTTCCTACAAATGACTAGTCAGTTTCCTCAGAGCAAATGTTGAATAATTCATGTTTTCCTTCTTGAGTTGAGACAGGACAGTTACTGAACACTTATGTGTGTGTGTGTTGCTGTTTTGAACCTTTTAAATTTTATTTTAAACTATTTTATTGTAATCCTTAGTCTATTTAACACAGTCTCTGTCTCCGTGTAGTGTTACCCTGTAGGTGTTTAATTTTTGTGTAATGCTAAGGTTCAGACCCAGGGCCAGGCTCCTGCCAGGTGAGAATCCTCCCATTGAACGACATTACCCAGCCCCAAACTGTTCTTTTTTCCTTTTCTTTCTTTTCTTTTATTTTATTTTATTGTGCTCTACATTTTTCTCTGCTCCCCTCCCTGCCTCTCCCCTCCTCTTCAACCCTCTCCCATGGTCCCCATGCTCCCAATTTACTCAGGAGATCTTGTCTTTTTCTACTTTCCATGTAGATTAGATCCATGTATGTCTCTCTTAAGGTCCTCATTGTTGTCTAGGTTCTCTGGGATTGTGATTTGTAGGTTGGTTTTCTTTGCTTTATATTTAAAAACCACTTATGAGCGAGTACATATAATAATTCTTTCTGGGTTTGAATTACCTACTCAAAATGATGTTTTCTAGCTCCATCCATTTGCCTGCAAATTTCAAGGTTTCATTATTATTTTTTTTTCTGCTGTGTGGTACTCCATTGTGTAAATGTACCACATTTACCTTATCCATTCTTTGGTCGAGGGGAATTTAGGTTGTTTCCAGGTTCTGGCTGTGACAAACAATGCTGCTATGTACATAGTTGAGCACATGCCCTTGTGGCATGATTGAGCATCCTTTGGATATATACCCAAAAGTGGTATTGCTAGGTCTTGAGGAAGATTGTTTGCTAATTTTCTAAGAAATTGCCATACTGATATCCAAAGGGGCTGTACCAGTTTGCACTCCCACCAGCAATGCAGAAGTGTTCCCTTTCCCCCACAACCTCCCCAGCATAAGTTGTCATTAGTGTTTTTGATCTTGGCCATTCTTATAGGTGTAAGATGGAATCTCAGAGTTGTTCCGATTTGCATTTCTCTGATGACTAAGCATGTTAAGCATTTCCTTAAGTGTCTTTTAGCCATTTTAGATTCCTCTGTTGAGAGTTTTCAGTTTAGGTCTATACTCCATTTTTAAATTGGATTATGTGTTCTTTTGATGACCAATTTCTTGAGTTCTTTGTATATTTTGGAGAACAGACCTCTGTCTGATGTGAGGTTGATGAAGATCTTTTCCCATTCTGTAGGCTGTCGTTTTGTCTTGTTGACCATGTCCTTTGCTTTACAGAAGCTTTTCAGTTTCAGGAGGTTCCTTTTATCAATTGTTTCTCTCAGTGTCTGTGCTACTGGGGTTATACTTAGGAAGTGGTCTCCTGTGCCAGTGCATTCAAGTGTACTTCCCACTTCTATGAGATTCAGTGTGGTTGGCTTTATGTTGAGGTCTTTGATCCATTTTGTGCATGGTGATAGATATGGATCTATTTTCATTCTTCTACATGTTGATATCCAGTTTTGTCAGCACCATTTGTTGAAGGTGCTTTCTTTTTTCCATTTGATATTTTTTGCTTCTTTGTCAAAAATCAGATGTTCATAGGTGTGTGGATTAATATCTGGGTCTTCAATTCAGTTCCACTGGTCCTCCTGTCTGTTTTTATGCCAATACCAGGCTGTTTTCAGTACTGTAGCTCTATAGTAGAGTTTGAAGTCAGAGGTTGTGATGCCTCCAGAAATTCCTTTATTGTACAGGATTGTTTGGCTATCCTGGATTTTTTCTTTTCTATATGAAGTCAAATATTGTTCTTTCAAGGTCTGTAAAGAATTTCGCTGGAATTTTGATGGGAATTGTGATGAATCTGTAGATTGCTTTTGGTAAGATTGCCATTTTTAGTATGTTGAATCCCTACCCAAGAGCATGAGAGATTGTTGCACTTTCTGATGTCTTCTTCAATTTTTCTTCAAAGATTTAAAGTTCTTGTCATACAAGTCTTCCACGTGTTTGGTTAGAGTTACTCTGAGATATTTTATGTTATTTGTGGCTATTGTGAAGGGTGATGTTTTTCTGATTTCTTTCTCAATCACTTAATCATCTGTGTAAAGGAAGGCTACTGATTTTTTTGAGTTAAGCTTGTATCCTGCTACATCACTGAAAATGTTTATGAGTTGCAGAATTTTTGGGGTCACTTATGTAAACTATCATATCATCAGCAAATAATGAAAGTTTGACTCTTCTTTTCCAATTTGTATCCCCTTGATCTCTTTTTGTTGTCTTACTGCTCTCTAGCTGGGACCTCAAGAACTATATTGAATAGATATGGAGAGAGTGGACAACCTTGTCTTGTGCCTGATTTAAGTGGGTTTGCTGGGTGTTTCTCTCCATTTAGTTTGATGTTGGCTGTTGGCTTGCTGTATATTGCCTTTATTATGTTCCTTGTATCCCTGCTTTCTCCAAGACCTTTATCATGAAGGGATGTTGTATGTTTTTTCAGCATCTAATGAGATGATCATGTGGCCCAACTGCTCTTGATCGGGCTTTCTTTGTCTTGTTTGAGGCAATATCTCCTGTAGCCCAAACTGGCCTCAACTTGTACAGCTGAGGTGACCTTGAACTGCTGAGCCTTCTTCTTCCACTTCCTCAGTGCTGGGAACATGGGTGTTCACAACTCTATCCAGTTCTTGGTTACATTTCTTTAATAGTCAAAAATAAAAACTGAGCATATATAACCTTTTGCCTGCATGTAAGTCTATGCACAATGCACATGTACTATCCTTGGAGCCCAGAAGAGGGCGTCAGATTTCCTGGGACAGGTATTACAAAGCATTGGGAGCCAATGTGTGGGCTCTGCTGATGGAACTAGGGTCTTTTGGAAGAGCAATCAGTGCTCTGAACTGCTGAGCTATCTCTCCAGTCCCAAATCTCCTTCTTAAATAAAAATGTTATTGTTTTTTTATGAATTGTGCAGTAGCTCAGAGCCCAAATCACAGATCAGTGAAATACTGAGCTCTGTGAACACACTTGAGTTCATTTACACAGCGGGGCTTTTTCGTTCATTCCCAATGTGGTCTTCTATTTTAAAAACAAAAAATGTAGACATTTCAAATGTAGCTGTTATGGTCGTTAGAAGGTGTTGGCTGGCTTGCAGCTATCCTGTAACCCTTCACCAATGAGCTGGAGGAAGCTGAGCCACTCTTCAGACCCCTGGGTACCATATTACAGGCTTCTGGGTGCGCATGGTTCAGACTGCTGAGTACCATGTTACAGGCCTCTGGTGTACACATGGTCCAGACTCCTGGGTAACACGTTACACGTCTCTGTTGTGGGGTGACTTCTCCATTGCTAATTTCTGAACCTCCTTGGCTGTGCTCACTCATTTATCACTCTGACCAACCTTACAATTACTCTGTCAGATTCCGTAAGAACAATCCTGCTGGTATTTTGACTAGATTTAAATTGCATTTAAGGATTAATTTTGGGGAAAGTTTCGTGCTTTGCCATACCGAATATTTCCCATCTAGGAATATGATAAGGTCTGAGAGAAATTTGGTTGTCTCTGATGCAGCTTAGCAACCAGTTTAATCTTCACTTGTGTCCTTTTCTTGTGTTTTTTCCCCTCCCCTCCTTCTCTTTCCCCCCTCCCCGTCTTCTCTCCTCCCTCCCCTCCTTCTCTCCTCCCTCTCTTTCTCTCCTCCCTCTCCTCCTTCTCTCCTCCCTCTCTTTCTCTTCTTCCTCTCCTCCTTCTCTCCTCCCTCTCCTCTTTCTCTCTCTCCTCCCTCCCCTTCTTTCCTCCCTCCCCTCCTTCTCCCCTCTCTCTTCCCTTCTCTCCTTTTCCCCTCCCTGACTTCCCCTCTCTCCTCCCTCTCCTCCTTTTCTCTCTCTTCCCGCCCCTCCTTCTCTCCTCCTTCCTTTCTTTCTCTCCTCTCTCCCTCTCCCTTTCTTTCCCCTCTTTTCCTCCCTCTCTACTTCATTCCTTCCCTCCTTCCTGTTTTCAGTTAACTTAAAAGTCATACATGCAGAAATAGCATTGCCAAGCACTTAGAGTACTGTTCTTACTTGTGAGTGTATCTGCACCCTCAGGTGTTGCAGCTCAGTAGCTCTCTACATCAGTATTTGAGACACACATGGAGCTGGCTGGCTAGGCTGGCTGGCTTCCTCCCTCTATTTCCCTAAGCCAGCCTCAGCTTTGCCCTGTCTCCCCATGGTTCTAGGGTGTAAACTCAGATCATCATGCTTGTATGACTAGCACTTTACCAGCGGAGTTATCTCACTAGCCCTTTATTTCATTTATTTATTAAATTTTAAAAAGATTTTTTTAAATTTTGAATTTGTATGTGTGTGAGTGCTTTGGCAGCTTGCACGTATGTATACTATATATGTGCCTGGTGCCCCCAGAGGCCAGAAGTGGAAATTGGATCCCTGGAACCGGAGTTAGGGATGGTTGTGAGTCACTATGTGCTGGGAACAGAACCCAGGTCCTCTGAAAGAACAGCAAGTGCTGTTAACTGCTGCGCCATCTCTCTAGACCCTTGGAGAGCTTTTTGTTCCATTTCTTCTATGGTGATAAATATCTATATTTTTCCCATTTTTTTAAATTTTTAGTTTTAGTCTGTGAATTTAAGACTTTAGTTCATTTTGAAGTAACTTTTGAATTATTTGTTGATTTGGTAGATCACTTTAGGGAGTACTATCATCTCAACAATATTATTCTCCAATCCATGAACATGGGATACTTAGTATCTTTTAAATGTTATCACATTTATTTATTTATTGAGTGTGTATGTGTGCTTGTGTGTGTTTGTGTGTGTAGGCTCCTGTATCACAACATATGTATGTAGGTCAGAGAACAGTTTAAAAGGAGTTGATTTGCTCTTCTTACTGTATGGGGTGTGGGTTACAGGACCAAACTCAGGTTGTCAAACTTGGTGGCAGTCACCTTTACCCACGGAGCCATCTTTCTGTATCGCTTTCTATTTTTGAGATACTATTTTTATTTCTTTCAGGAATGTTTTGTAGTTTTATTTTTTGAGACAGGGTCTCACTATGTAGCTTTCACTGGCCTGGAACTGACTATGGAGCAGGCTGGCCTTGAACTCATAGAGAACTACCTACCTCTGCCTCAGGAATGCTAAGATAAAAGGTGGGTACCAAAATGCTTGGCTGCCTTGTAGTTTTTGTGTGGACACATCTGACATCTCCTTGACCAAATTTATTCTGAAGTGGTTTATTCTTTTGGCTGCTATTGTACTTTGAATTGTTTTCTTTATTTCCCTGCTGGGTAACCAACGCTACTGTTTTATGTGTTGAACTGCAGTTTTGTTGAATTAATTTATTAATTAGTTGCAATGATTTCTTGTGGCTTCCTTTATATAAGGTCATATAATCTGTGAAAATAGTCTCATTTCTGTATTTTATTTTAAATCATTATTGTTTTGCATGTCTGAATGTTTTGCTTGTATGTATGTCCATGTATTATATGCATGAAGTGTCCTTGAGGGTAGAGAAAGGCCCAGGATCCCCTGGGACTGGAGTTACAGATGGTTGTGAGTTTCCATGTGGGTGCTGGGGATTGAACCCTAGTCCTCAGTATTCCTTCTTTTTCACTGTACTTTTTGAACGCTCAGCTTTTTTATAAACATTTGTTCACTACAAGATCCTGATTGAATGGTGCTTGTGTCTTGGATTAAGGTGACAGTGATTGGGGAGAGAAATATATGGAAGTGGAAAACAGCAGTGGGCCAAGGTCTTTCAGTGTCTTAGTGTGGTTTCTATTGCTGTGAAGAGACACCATGACCATGGCAACTCTTCCAAATGAAAGCATTTAATTGGGGTGGCTCGCTTGCCGTGTCAGAGGTCCAGTCCATTGCCATCACAGTGGGGAGCATGGCGGCCTGCAGGCAGATGTGGTGCTGGAGGAATAGCTGGGGGTGCTACATCTTTCATGCAACAGGAAGCCGAGTAATAGTCACACCCAGGGAAGATTCAGCATGAGAGACCTCAAAGCCCTCCCCCACAGTGACACACTTCCTCCAACAAGGCCACACCTCCTAATAGTGCCAGTCCTTTTGGGGGACATTTTTTTTCATATCACCACACAGTGTATATACAAATTTTTAAAAAAATCACATATTTATGGTTTGAGCAACAAAATAGATAATGCCATTTATTGACTTAGATAATAACAACCTGGGAGTAAATCTGATAAAGGAAATAAATGAGGAGGTCAGGATTAGTTGTACTAGAGAAATAAAACATAAATTCAGAGTTTTTGGGATAGCCCTGAACTGGAGGACGTTGTCCTAGATATGTTGCCATAGTTAGCTTCAGCTGTCCACTTGACTCTCTAGAGTCACCTGGGAAGAGGGAATTGCCTAGATCAGATTGTCCATAGATGTGTCTGTGAGACATTTTCTTAATTGCTAATCGTTGTAGGAGGGCTCAGTCCACTGTGAGAGGTGCAATCCCTAGACAGGCAGGCTCAGTCCACTGTGAGAGGTGCAATCCCTAGGCAGGCAGGCTCAGTCCACTGTGGGAGGTGAATCCCTAGGCAGGCAGGCTCAGTCCACTGTGGGAGGTGCAATCCCTAGGCAGGCAGGCTCAGTCCACTGTGAGAGGTGCAATCCCTAGACAGGCAGGCTCAGTCCACTGTGAGAGGTGCAATCCCTAGGCAGGCAGGCTCAGTCCACTGTGGGAGGTGAATCCCTAGGCAGGCAGGCTCAGTCCACTGTGGGAGGTGAATCCCTAGGCAGGCAGGCTCAGTCCACTGTGGGAGGTGCAATCCCTAGGCAGTCAGGCTCAATCCACTGTGGGAGGTGAATCCCTAGGCAGGCAGGCAGGCTCAGTCCACTGTGGGAGGTGCAATCCCTAGGCAGGCAGGCTCAGTCCACTGTGGGAGGTGCAATCCCTAGGCAGGCAGGCTCAGTCCACTGTGAGAGGTGCAATCCCTAGACAGGCAGGCTCAGTCCACTGTGAGAGGTGCAATCCCTAGGCAGGCGGGCTCAGTCCACTGTGAGAGGTGCAATCCCTAGGCAGGCGGGCTCAGTCCACTGTGGGAGGTGCAATCCCTAGGCAGGCAGGCTCAGTCCACTGTGAGAGGTGCAATCCCTAGGCAGGCGGGCTCAGTCCACTGTGGGAGGTGCAATCCCTAGGCAGGCAGGCTCAGTCCACTGTGGGAGGTGAATCCCTAGGCAGTCAGGCTCAGTCCACTGTGGGAGGTGCAATCCCTAGGCAGTCAGGCTCAGTCCACTGTGGGAGGTGCAATCCCTAGGGAGGCAGGCTCAGTCCACTGTGGGAGGTGCAATCCCTAGGCAGGCAGGCTCAGTCCACTGTGGGAGGTGAATCCCTAGGCAGGCAGGCTCAGTCCACTGTGGGAGGTGCAATCCCTAGGGAGGCAGGCTCAGTCCACTGTGGGAGGTGCAATCCCTAGGCAGGCAGGCTCAGTCCACTGTGGGAGGTGCAATCCCTAGGCAGGCGGGCTCAGTCCACTGTGAGAGGTGCAATCCCTAGGCAGGCGGGCTCAGTCCACTGTGAGAGGTGCAATCCCTAGGCAGGCGGGCTCAGTCCACTGTGGGAGGTGCAATCCCTAGGCAGGCAGGCTCAGTCCACTGTGGGAGGTGAATCCCTAGGCAGTCAGGCTCAGTCCACTGTGGGAGGTGCAATCCCTAGGCAGTCAGGCTCAGTCCACTGTGGGAGGTGCAATCCCTAGGGAGGCAGGTTCAGTCCACTGTGGGAGGTGCAATCCCTAGGCAGGCAGGCTCAGTCCACTGTGGGAGGTGAATCCCTAGGCAGGCAGGCTCAGTCCACTGTGGGAGGTGAATCCCTAGGCAGGCAGGCTCAGTCCACTGTGGGAGGTGCAATCCCTAGGCAGGCGGGCCTGGGCTGAGCAACTCTGAGAGCACAAGCCAGTAGTAAGCAGTGCTCTGTCACAGTTTCTGATTCAAACTCTTGCTGTAGGTTCCTGCCTTGGTGTGAAGACTCAGGGATGGGCTGTAACCCAGAAGATGAAATGAACCCCTTTCCTTCTCAAGTTTTTGGTTTAGATGGAAAGCAGAACAGGTGGCGTGGCGGCTCAGGGAGAAGATGGAGCTGTCCAGAGAAACTATATTAGGAGCAGCCATGAGGAGCCCAGGAAGCTGTCTAAAGAGTGGAGAAAGAAATTCCAGGAAAAGAGGGGCATGAGTAAAAATACCTGGGAAAAGTGGGCTGGAAATGAGAAAAACCATACAGCTTTGTAGCTGGGGTCTTCAATCTGTAAGGAAGAATAGTCCGAGGCATGGAAAGTTGCAGAGAATCCAACAAGGCCAGGCTTGAACTGTGACCTTCATACTGGTCTACAAGAAGGATTCTGTGGGAGAGGTGGAAGTCACAGGGAATCATTTAATTACCAGAAAAACAGACGTGAAGGTCATGAGAGCAGACAGGAATCCCTTTCCAAGGGAGTCTCATACATTGACTTCTGGGCAGTCTTCTCCCAAAGATCCTCTCCAGTTAATTCCTTCCTCCCTCTCTCCCTTCCTTCCTCCCGCGGGTATTATATTTGTGTGTGTATATGTGTACAGGTGCACACATCTGTGTTGGAAGCCAGAGGAAGGTGCCTAGTGGCCTCTGTTGTACTCTGTCTTATTTCCTTGAGGCAGGGTCTCTCTCTCTCTCTCTCTCTCTCTCTCTCTCTCTCTCTCTCTGAACCTGGGTTTTTGTTCAGCTAGACTGACTGGTCCTCGAGTCCCTGGACCCATCTGTCTTCATGCCGGCAGTCCCTCATGGCTGCCATGCCCAGCTTTCTGTGTGGATGCTGGGATCTGAAGTCACAGCCCGAGGTTCATGTCGCAAGTGCTCTTACCCACTAAGCCCCTGTTATTTATTGTCCTTTGAATAATTGTCGTCAGCTGGGGCAGGATGTTTACTTGTCTACTCTTCCCAGGGTGCAGTTGGTTCTTCCCTTCTCTAAATGCTTAGCTTTAATCCTTTCTTTTCCTGTGTTTTGGATCATTGCTTCTGTCTATTTGCTTTCTTTTTTTTCCTGTAGAAATATCTACTCATTAGTGGAATCTCTGTCATCTACTGTGTCTGCCTGCCAACATCTCTAATATTCTTGTTTTAATTTTCATTCAATATTGATTTAATAAAGGACATTGGAGAATTCTGTTGGTGCATCTTAAATGAAGCCTGTGTCTTTACTTTAAATGAGATTAGGACCAGCTTATGTCTTGACCACGTAAGTGTTCTTTTATAACATATGTGTGTGCTTGTGTGTATGTGTGTGTATGCACATGTTCACGTGTGTAGAGGCCAGAGGACATTCTCAGGTATCATACTCAGGAATGCCACCTCCTTTGAGACAGGTCTCTCACTGGCCTGGAACTCTCCAATTGGCTAAATTGGATGATCAGCAAGCCCAGAGATCCTCCTGTCCCTGCCTCCCACACTGTGAGTATAAGCAGACACCACCATACCTGGCATTTTACATGGAATCTCAGAGTTGAACTCAGGGTCTCATGATTTTTTTTCATAGCAAAATGTATGATTTATTTTTGGAAAAATAATTAAACTAATAAAGTTTTTCCAATAAAGGGGAGAATTAACAATAAGAGACCATACATACCACACACATGTGGTTAACTGTAGATGACCACATTCTGCAGAACATGGGTGTGTTCAACACATACTCAAGAATATGAGTAGCATTTGCAATATTGCAATCTAAGCCACCTGCTGATGTAAACCCATAAATGATGAAATAAAGACCTAGAAACCAGAATCCCGTAGAAGCTGAGTTCCTTCCTCAACAGTGTTTATACAGAGACAGACAGAGCTGCAATAATCACAGGGCATGGCTAGGCTCCAGTGAGCTTCAGCATGTATGGCTGTCTGCTGCTGCATGAGGGAAGAGACTTCCTACAAACACATGAGTACCCCGGAGACTGTGTCAGGTCACTTTACAGCAGCCAAGGACATCAACATAGAATCCTAAATGCTGGCAACGTTCATCTGTTTCAAAAAAGCGTGTTGTTTGTATATGGTCCAAAAAATGCCAAACCAGACGATGAAGTCAGCCCAATATCCTCCAGCCTGGAGAGCATAGCAAACATCCTTAGCGCCATGAATGAACTTCCTGAAGAGCATCTCTCTTTTAAGTTCTACCCATCCACTCCAAAAGGTCACGTCATTTTCCGTTTTCTGTGTCACAGCCACTCCCGAAAAACGTGACTCAGAATCTCTTTGCGGCAGTTGCAGACATGTTTGGATCACACACTCAACTCTGGCATTTTTAAAGGAAGTTTCTGCAGTGTTAATTTTTTGTTCACAGGTGCATCGGTGCTCAGACACTCATTCCCATACTGTGCCATTACAAATTCTGGTCTTTCCGTTGAAGGAGGTGCTGCTAAAACACCAGGCAAAGTTTTATGGGTCAAGCTTTTCTTCTGTGAAGCAACACCACTGAGGTGACAATCGAAGTCCTTATTCCCAGGCAGCCAGAATCTCTGATCCTGAGGTCCAAATGGTCCCATAGTTTCATCAGGAAACTATGTAGGTTTGGGAGCATATATCCAGGTGGCCACATGAGACCCCGCAGTTGGAAAGGCTTTTGGATTGGTAACTCTTTTTACTAAAGAACAGAATCCTGGGAGATAGGAAACCAGCCTGACCCTGTTACAGAGCACACTAGCCATTTCTAGTGAAGAAGATGGGGGCAAATTCTCCCCTTGTGCAAAGAATCCCAGTCACCGGAGGGGCTCCGCGCCCAGGCCCTCTCCCCGTCCACTATCAGAATGCGGGTCTCATGCTTTTAAGGAAAGCACTTTACCAGCTGAACTAATAGCCCCAATGCTATTTTTAAAGTTATAATTCATATATTGATTTATATTTATGTCAGATTGTTCTCAACACAAATAAGATATATTGCTTGTATCTTATTGGCTGTGAGTGATAGATATTTTTTTTAACTATTCCATTTGCCTCTTTATCTCCTTTTTATTAGTGTATCACACTGTGTCCCCGACTGGCTTGCAGTTCACCGCATAACCCAAGCTGACCCCAAACTCGTAGCAATCCTCCTGATTCAGCTTCCTAAGTGCATCATGCCCAGTGTAATTAGCCTTGGTTTTATGAGATTTAATTGAGGATCTCTTATTCAGGAGTTTGAATGTAAGAATGTATGAGACAAGGCCGGGGAACAGCTCAGCCAATAAAGATCTGGGCATGGTATCGTGATTGTAATCTCAGCCCTGGGGAAGTAGAGATCACAGGCTCCCTGGGGCATGGTAGCCAGTGAGCCTGGCAGCATCAGTGAGTTCCACGTCCCGGGGAGAGGCTTCGTCTCAAAAACCAAGTTGGATGCCTGCTGAAGAACAACACCCAAGATGGATATCACACACACACACACACACACACACACACACGCATGTGTGCACACACACACACCGCAAAACAGTGTGTGATGAAACTGTCATGTGCTCATTATGTCTTTGTTATTTTAAACTCTTGTCTATTTTAAAAAGCCACTTGTTATAGTAACTGAGGAAGGGCTTCCCGAGGCTGAAGGAGACGGGGAGTGATGCTGTGCTGTCTGCAGTGACGGCTGTCTGTGGTGATGTGGGTGATAATGGACAGGTGAAGAAAGCCTTTCCCCGGTGCTATTCCATAGTGTGAAAAGTGCATACGTTTCATGGGACAAAGGTCATTTATTGCTGACCATGAGATGATGGCTCAGGTATCGAGGCCAAAGGAGAAAAGCAGGACTAGGAAAAGCCATTAACGCTCAGTGCCGCTCTATTCTTGCTTCTGCTTCGGTCACATCACACCTTGTCCTTAGAGACTCCGCTACCACCCTCTCTCAGATCAACAGGTATTTACTGGAAAATAAAAGCTTCATTTAAAGAGTCATGTATCACTTTTACGTGTGTCTGAGTTGTCAAGGACAGGAGTATGGAACGCTCGACTCTGAGGACCTATGAGCAAGACATACTCGCCCTCATTCAGCATGTGGGTGTGTCCTTCCGTGTCCTTCAGGGTGACATAGACTCTCTCTAGGGCCTCAGGAGTCTGACTTCTATTTCACACATCCTTTAGTTCGTTTAGCAGCGACATTAGGTACAATTCTTCTGGGGGGCGGAATATGTACTTGTAAGGCTAACTTCTTTCTTACTGTAGCCTAGAGTGTTCTAAGATCTCTTTTTTCTTACTTCTTTTCATTGTGAGGTCTTTTAGATGTCAGATCATGGCCATCCCAGTTAAATGATCCTTCTTTGTAGAATCATTTTATGGGAAAAAAATACCCCTTGACTCCTACTCCCTACCTCTCTTTTTAATCATTATATTTAAAAATATATATATGTGTGTGCATATGAGTGTAGGAGCCCATGAGTGTGTGTGTGGGAGCCCATGAGTGTGGGTGCCCATGAGTGTGGCTGCCCATGGCCAGAAGTAGGTGGCCATGAGAGGCCTGTTGGATGCTGGTTACTGAGCTCTTCTGAGAGAGCACAGAGTGCTTTTAAATATGAGCCACCTCTTCAGCATCTCCACGTGAAACTTGCTTCCTCTCTACATCTTAGATTTTTATCACATATTCTTACTAAACTTTCTTTTATGCCAGACTCCTTAAATGGTTTGTTTTATATTTTTTTACAATTTATCTTCATATTATAGCATGCCCATACATGCATATAATGTGTTTTGATCATCTTCACTCTCCTACCCTTCCTTATCCCCCTTTCCTTTACCCTCTCTATCCCCAATCACCTCGTTTGCTTTCACCTCCTCCCCCAGATTCCATACATGAGAGGAAATGGGTAATACTTGTTTATATTTCACTTAACAGGATGCTCCCTGACCTGTCCTTCTTCCCGCAAATGACCCAAGTTTGTTCTTTATGGCTGAGCTAAACTCCGTGGTATCTGATGTGCGCCACGTTTATCCGTTCACCCACTGATGGGCATCAAGGTCGAGGTCATGCTCGGCTGTTTTACAGTGCTGCGATGAACGCGGGTGTGCCGGCATCATATAATAAGCTGTTTGATTGTTTTGGGTTCATACACAGGAGTGGCGTGGCTGAATTATACCGTAATTCTGTTTTTTATTTTTGAGGAACCACCATACTGGTTTCCATGGTTGGCTGGACTAATCTGCATTTCCACCAGCACCAGAGAAGGGCTCCATTTCCTTTATCCTCACCAACAAGCTTTGGTTGTTGTTTCTTGGAAATGGCTATTTTGACTGCGGTGAGGTGGGACACCTTTTGGAACAGAAGTCAGCATTGGAGAATAACTTGTTTGTTCTTCCTTCAGCTTTCTGTGAGTCTATTCAAAGTCCCTGGCCTTGTGGCTCTTCATTCCCTAAGAGCCACCTCTCCTTACACATGAGTGATTAGGAAGAGGGCACCGATAATCATAATGACTGTGATTACAGTGGGGTGCTGAGACCTGCACAAAATACCCAGGTCTGAATCTTCAGAGCAGGTTCCTCCTGAGAGCCAAAGATCAGGAACAACTCGGAAGTCCATTAGCCAGTGAGTGGCCCAAAACGTGGCCTGAAAGAGGAATGAAGTCCTACTACATGGCAAAATGTGCCCGAACCTTGAAATGTGCTGAGCACCACATAGCCCAGAATTCTGTTTATATGAGTTTTCTAGGGTGGACGAACCTATAGTCATAGAAAGTGGTCATCTCTAGGTCTTGTTGCCTAGAGATGGTGGAAGAGGGAGGGAGGAAAGGCCGGTTAAGGGAAGCCGGGTTACTGTTTAGAGCAATGAAACCATTCTTACACCAACTGCACTGCTGTGTGCCCAACCCTGTGGGTGTCTGGAAAGCAATAGGATCATGTCCTCTGAGTGGGTGAAGTGTTCTCTCTAGGAATGGCATTTCAGTGGAGTTGGTCACAATGCTTTGGGAACAAAGAAACTGTACTGAATCCCTACCTGTGTCAAAGGGATGAAAGCTGACATTTGCTTAACCTACAGGACACCCTGTGGGTATGTGCTGTCGCCCATTTCCAGAGCACTGAAGCTCTCACTGATTCCGTATCTGAGCCGCGGTCTGTGTGCCTCTGGCCAGCACTTTCTTACTCAAGTTGCTCATAGGTGATACCCATGTTTTTCCTGGAACACCAGCATGACGTCATGAGGCAGAGATGGTCAGTCGGACATTCCAGCAGAGAGGAGGACAGGCACACAATCTAGATAACCTGAGGACAGATCAGTAAAGTTGCTTCTCACAAAAGTATGAGCAAAGTTCGGAGAATCAAGCTGGGGTAGCTATAGCCTTAGGCATCGCCATCCCAGGCCTAAGGGGACAAAGGCAGGGAGCATGACGGTAACACAGGGGTGTTTATATGCCTGTCTGCTACCCTGGCTAATTTAATCTGTGGTAAATTGTCTTGAGAGTTGATTGGTGTGGGAAGGCCCAGATTATGGGGAGCATGCTACCCCTGGGCAGGTGTCTTGGGTTGTGTAAGCTAGTCAGGCATGAATCTGTGAGGGTTGCCAGTAGGCAACCTTCCTCCTTGCTTCCTGCTTCTTGATCCTGCCTTGAGTTACTGCCCACACTGACCCCAGTGGTGGACTGTTAGCTGGACTTGTAAGCGGAAATAAACACTTTCCTCCCTGAAGTTGCTTTTGATTATGGTTTTAATCTCCGCAACAGTAAACAAACTAGAACTGCTCTCTTCCTTAGATGACCACACCCATAACATGGTAAAAATCCAGACAGTAACTGCTCAGCTTTAGCCCCCTCCTACTCTCTTGACATCGTCCATGCCCTTCATTCATTGTATGCAGCAAGAAGCAGATGGGGATGGAGAGATGTCTCAGCGACTAAGAGCACTGGCTGTTCTTCTGGAAGAAGCAGGGTTGATTCCTAGCACCCATATGGCAGCTCACAACTGTCTGTAATTCCAGTTCTGTCCTCCATGGGCACCAGGCATACACTTGTGATGTACGTACATATAGGGGAAACACCCAAACACATAAAATAAGAATATATAAATAATTTTAAAAGAAAGTGGGAGGGAGAGTCAATGGATGATAACTCAGACATAACAATCTCTAGGTCAGAGAAAGCCATGGCAGGTGGCCCTCTGGGGACAAATGAAAGCTATGAGCACGAGGTGGAGCTTTAATGCTATGGGCATGTTCCAGGGATGGGAAAGGAGGTAGAAAACACGACCTGAAGCCATCCTCAGTATGCTTGATTCTCATTTTCCCCCAGATACTTGCCCATTACATTTTGTGTCTGGTAAACCTTGTGGTCTTCTAGAAGCCTCCATTCTCTTCTCAGGACATTGTAGTGGCTCAAGTTTCTAACTCAACAAGAAGTCCATGCTGGCATTAGACAAGCTAGGACTTCCAAGTCAACTCAGGAATTCCAGGCTTTTTTCAGGGAGGGAATCCTGAAATCTAACAGGAAGTGGATTGAGCTTAGGAGAGGTAAAGGAAGGGAGCATTGCCAGTGAGTCACCCTGAGGAGTTGCTTGTGTTTGTCATTAAGAGAAAGTATGTCAGCTTTTATCATAGTACTCTAGCAAAGTCTTTGTGGGTGTTTTTGGAAAATAGAGGAGAAAAATAACATCAAAAAGAAATTTAGTCTTTGGGTTTCCTTTCTCTTTGGTCTTAAGTTGCCCTCTGGTTGAGGGAAGGAAATGTGTAAAACACATACAAAGAAATGTTGCCCTCAGAGATGAACGGCTGGCCTCCAGGGTGTCCTTGACTGATAGTGTTAGGCCTTTCAGTATAGGAATTTTCTCTTTCATCTCTGCAGACTAAAGATCCAGGTCTTCCTTTGTACCAAAGTAGAGCCCAGACCTACAGACCAGTAAGAACAAGGGCTCTAAGAATCCAACACATAGGGTAGATGACAGTTTGTTAGTTTTTAATAAGAAGCGATGTTGAGATAGGGAAGCTGCAGGAGTCAGATGGGCATCTGCTTCTGGTGTGGGGGATCTTCATGAGAAGCCAAACCACCATACAAGGAGTCTGAGAATAGGAATAAAGTGTGTGATTGGAAATGTATCGAAAGGGCCTATTGTGTCTCTGCCTGCAGCATGGATATGAGGATTCTGTAGTGGAGAGGCAGGCTGCCCAGGTGAAAGCCCTGGTATCCCCATCTTTGCTACCGAGCAATGTTTCTTAGAGTGGGAACATCTTTATCTTTTCTTCTATCTCTCTATCTGTCTGTCTATCTACCTATCTATTCTATCTCCTATAATTTATCTATCTTCTAACATGTATCGTCTATCTACTTTCATCTATGTGTATGTGTAATGTACAAATGTATGTATGTATCTATTCATCTATGTTTATATGTATCTGCCATCTATCAATCTGTGAATCATCTATGTGTATGTAATATGCATTTAAATAGCTACCATCTATGTACACATGTATGTATTTATCTACTATCTATTATCTTATCTATATCTATACACGTGTGTATGTATGCATGTATGTGTGTATGTATGTATGTATACTCATTTTATAGTCCTCTATTCAGAGTCAAGATATATTCTAATATTAGAGCCTAAAAACCACCTTGGACCTTTAACTTAAGTTAATCTTTGTCCCAATCCTTATGTCTTGATAACAGTTGTTGTGAGAACATTTAGTTCCTCTGAATAGCTGTTCTTTTGGCTGAGAGGACTAATCTCTGAGCACAGACAGCTGAGGAAGAGGAATGAGCATAAACAGAGCACTTGATTTGATAGTCACAGAGTAAGGATGCCAATATATCTGAGATCCTCCTACCTGCTGGTGAGGTGGTATACAATGTCTGTGTGATGCCATTCCATGGCAATGACCATGACATCTCGTCAGTCATACAGTCCTGGGGATTAACAGCTGACCCTCTGCCGCACACCATGTTGATGGACTGCGATGTCCTGCAAGTTATATATAAAATTGATATTGGGTTATATTTTCATCTTATGAGCTGTTCATTGGGATGTAGCTCCAATATAAGTTGATGAGCACTAGTGTGCTATATCTTCAGTGGAGACTTTTGAGTTCTGTGTATCTGGATATCCATATCTTTCATTAGATTCTGAAAAACTTCACCTGTTATTTTTAAAATAAGATCCACAGAATGAAAATGTCCACTCTTTACTTGGTGTCCTAGAGTCATGATAACTCTTTTTCTCCCCTCTTTTTGTTCTTTTCTGACTACCTACCTTCCTATGACTTGTCTTCAAGTTCTGCAGAGTCAAGGTCATATAGTGCATTTATTTTATTTAATGAATTGTGTTCTTTAGTCCCCAGATATGTGTTTCCTTTTTGATAATTTCTATCCCTTTATTGAACTTCTTGTTTAATTCATGGATTGCTTTTCTGATATTGTTTTCTGTGTGACTTGCTGTGTTTTTTGAAAACTATTGTTTTCAGTTATTTTCTGGGAATACACAGATCTCCTTGTCTTTGGCATTGGTTACAGAGATGTTATTGTGTGGGGTTGGAGGACAAGCTGTGGGTGTTGAGTCTCTCTATTAGCTCTTGGAGATGGAACTCATTTCTTTGGGCTTGGTGGCAGTGTCCTTGCATGCTGAATCATCTTGCCAACTCTTTACTGGCATTCTTGAACCTGGAGAGCATTGTGCTAAGAAACAATAAATTCTAAGAATACTAAGCATGATAAATGTGTCATCATCTCACTTGTATATGGAATCTAAAAAAGTTGAATTCAGAACTAGACATAGAAGTACGCTTTCCAAGGCCTGAGGGTGGAAGGTGTGGGTAGCAATTGTTAAACTGCCTTGCATTCTAAGGGATCAACTGTCTCTTCCAATCTCACTGGAAAATATGACACCACCGTGGTTATAAATCTTTGTCTGTCTAGTAAAATGGTTAAATAAAGACTGGAAGATCACCAGAGAGAGAAAGGAAAGTGAGAGATGGAACTTGAAAACAGTTAGACAGCACTTGGTTTTAGCCTGGGCTTTCATTGGAGCATAAATGGTTGAGAGTTCTCCATAGTTACAGAGGAAAGGGCACATGCAGTCCCATGGGCAACCTGGATGTCCACTGAGAAGATGGTCCTGGTAGTCAAGTCTGTTCTTCATTCCATTGTATATCATGTGCTCCTTTCCCACCCAGCCCACCCGTATTTCTATGCCACACCTACTTGTTTTTCCTTTTTATTTGTCAACTCCTGCCAGCGGTAAACACCACGAGGGCAAGGACCATTGTTGGCTTTGCTCATTGCTGTACCTTTGGTATTCGGCCTCTAACTAGCCATCACTACTAGCAGAGTGGAAGGTCAAATCATCCCAAGGGCAGCTCCTGACCATCAGCTGGCACACAGCAACTAGATTCCATTCTGCTAAGGAATGAGGGACTGGGTGCAGGAGGCAAGAATATAATGCATTGTGAATTTGACCCTAAAATATGTCACCGAAGTGTTAAGACTTACAGTGATAACTTGCAATTTCTGTAGACTCGTAAATGACTTCCCAAGTTAAGGCTGATGGGAGATAAAGTTGAAGAGTCATTGTGTTTTAAAAACATTCCACAGTGCATTTTTCTTAACAAAGAGACAGGAAACCCAGTGTCTACTGTTCCCTAAAATAGACATCCGCCATTAACGTGAGGACACGTTCTTCAGGGTCTCTGTTTAGCTAGTCCCTTCTTGAAAGTTCATGCTGTATTGGGGTTGAAGTGAGTTATTTAGGTGACAGGTGTAGGTGACACCACAAAACAAGGGATTGGAGAGATGGTTCTGCAGTAGAGTGCTTGCTGCTTTTTCAGAGGACCCAAATTCTATGACCAGCGTCCAATAAGGCGGTTCACAAGAGCCTGTTATCCCAGCTCCAGGGGAACTCAACACCCTCTACTGGCCTCTTTGGGTAACTGAATTCACGTGCACATACTGTCCCATAGTTATATTATTAAAGACTAAAACGGTGATGGGTTCTGGGGGAGGGAAAGTCAGTTTTCACTGAGGCTCTGGCTCTCTCCCTGTCCCATAGTTATATTATTAAAGACTAAAACGGTGATGGGTTCTGGGGGAGGGAAAGTCAGTTTTCACTGAGGCTCTGGCTCTCTCCCGGTAGCCAATCACAATCCAGCAGATGATCTCACACTGAGGAGTACAGCACAGGTTAGATTTGGTGGATTATTAAAAGAAGAAGATACAGATTCGGGGGGATAGGGAAGTGGGGTTAATCTGGGAGGAGTTGGGAGGAGTTGATAGTACCTATGATAAAAATATATTGTGTGAAGTTCTCAAATAATTGATAGAGTATTTAAAAAATAAAACAAATCTTTAAGAAATAATACCACAAAAGAAAAAAGTCAAAATTTAATCCCATTTAATTTCAAGAAAACCTCAGTAACTGCAGAAGAAATAAGGAAGGTTTTTGAAAGAATGTGCAGGGAAGCCTTTTACAGGGGCCTTGATGGTGTAAACACACAACGTGGCAATGTCACAAGATGTTAAAGTTGCTGTTTGAGGGTTTGTATGCGGAGATAAATAGCAAAGCACATGGCCAAGCAGGCAACCTTTGACTCCGGCTTTCCCTGACATAAATAAGCTGACAGCAGTATCCTGAGTTTTACTGGTTAGATTTTTAAAACAGGAAGATCTTCCAAGTAGATGAACTTCTTTGTAAAAGGTGAAAACAAAGTATTTCTTCCAGCTCTTGGAATGGCTGAGTCATGGTCCAGCCGACCTTTCCCCTAGTTCTGAAGGATTTCATGGTAACTGGGCTGCCATTTTCTTTCTTTATTTTTTTTCCAGTTTATCGTGTGTGTGTGTGTGTGTGTGTGTGTGTGTGTGTGTGTGTTAGGAATATGTTACAGTGTGTGGAGGTTAGAGGCACCTCTGGTGTGCCTTCCGTCCCTCTTGTTTGACTGGATGGGTCTCTTCTATTGTTGCCATTCCTGATTTTCCTTCCCATTGCTTACACCAGGCTGGCTGGCCCACAAGCTCCCAGGGATTCTCCTGTCCCTCAGGAGAGCTGAGATTACAGGCTCAGCCCTTAAGACTGGCTTTTTCATAGGAGTTCTGGGGATTCAATCTCAGGGTGTCACACTTGCATGATAAGAGTTTTTATCCCGAGTCGTCTTCAACAGGAACTAGAGTTAGAATTTCCAGACGTCTGGGACTGGGACTTGAGTTCTTGGTTGTGATAAGGGACTTCATCTGACTTAGCTATCCTCAGGCTCTGACAGAAAGAGTATTTTCTGTTACCAAACTGTGACTAAGTTTTTCAGGAAGATTCTTTGGGTCTTTTGTTTCCAGGAGTGCCAGATCTAGCAGCCTCAGCTGGTGATTGTCTTCCTGGCTGAATCCAGAGGTGACACAGAGGGTTGCACAGCAAGAATAAAGATGGAGATGCACGCACACGGATGTGCACACATGAGGACATAAACACAAGCACACACCACACACTTACCATACACACCCATATGCACACACTACACAAGAATAAAGATGGAGATGCACGCACACAGATGTGCACACATGAGGACATAAACACAAGCACACACCACACACATACCATACACACCCATATGCACACACTACACATAGGCACATGTGTCTGTACTCTCTCCCTCTTCCTATAAAGGCACTAGAATCCAATCATGCTGCCCTGCTCTAACCACCTCATCTAACACTGTTAGCTTCTCAAAGACTTTTCTGCACAGCCTCCCTCAAATGCCAGCCTTCAGGTGGTCATTGTTGGACTGCCAACCCCTATAGTATAAGCCATTCTAGTTGCTCTCCTTTTATAATTTATGACATAGTCCATATATACACATATAACCATCTTGTTCCTCTAGAGAACCCCAATACACATACAAAAATGTTGAGCCAAAGGTTTTAGGCTCAGTGAACAAGATGAAGCCAACTTCCAAAGTTGAGCCATTTGGGGCTTTACAAATAATCATTATGGCATGCTTCTGGGATGACCAATACTTTAGTACTGTATTAGTTGGGGGTTCTCTAGAGGAACAGAATGGATAGAATGGATCTCTCTCTCTCTCTCTCTCTCTCTCTCTCTCTCTCTCTTTCTCTCTCTCTCTCTCCACACACACTCACATATGCAAAGGGGATTTAACTTACAGGATGTGGTGCAACTAGTCCAACATGGCTGTCTATTAATGGAAGTTCCAAGAATATAGTAATTATTTAGAACTTGAGGCTGGATGTAGTAGTTTGGAAGAAAATAGTTCCTTTGTTGAAGTAGACGTGGCCTTGTTGGAGGAAGTGTGTCACTGTTGTTGTTGGGCTTTGAGGTCTCTTTTGCTCAAGCTTCACTCAGCGTGACACACAGTCTACTTCCTGTTGCCTGCCAGACGTAGGACTCTCAGCTACTTCTCCAGCACTATGTCTGCTTGCATCCCACTATGTCCTATCATGATGATAATGAAATGAACCTCTGAACTGTAAGTGAGCTACCTTAATTAAATGTTTTCCTTTAAGAGTTGCTGTGGTCATGGTGTCTCTTCACAGCAATAGAAACCCTAACTAAGATACTAGGTGTCTCAGCTGATCTTCAGTATACGCTGACATTCTGAAGAAGTAGGTTCTAATGCCTATGAAGGAATGGACTTGCCAGTTAGCAAGCGTGAGAGTAAGCAGGTAAAGAGCAAGCTTTCTTCTTCCATGCCCTCTTCTAGGTTGCCAGCAGAAGGTGTGGTCCAAATTAAAGGTGGATCTTCTCTCCTCAAAAGATCTAGAATAAAATATCTGAATTTGAGGTGGGTCATCCCACTTCAAATGATTTAATTAAGGGAAAAAAAATCCCTCATTGGTATATCCAGCCACTTGGGTTAGTCAATTCCAAATATAGTCAAGTTGACAACAAAAAATAGCCATCTCACCCACATTCAAAGGAGGCTTAAGATGCAACCACATCCCATAGTCCCATTTGGAGCAGTGAAGCTGTTGGGAGACAGGTTTCCATAGCACATCAGAGCGAAGAGATAGCTGCAAGCTGAGAGACTTGGTGTTTGGTAACTGGGTGACCATTTGCCTTTGTCAGGAAATGCTTTGGGTTCTTACAGTTCAAAGGGCGCCTCTGGCATCTGGTGGGCCAGGGCTCTGGATGCTACTTGGCATCTTACCACACACAAGACAGCTCCATCTGAAGTATTTTCCTGGACCAAAATTCTCTCTTTCTGTGGTTCAGATATCTTTCAGTAGAAAATATTGCCGAAACCAGGTAAACTAAAGATCTGTCGGTGGTGACGTTGATATGTATAGGGCTTAGAGTGGAGGCAGCATCAAAATATTGGAGCACAGGTGCATTCTGGAGAACTGGCTGCGGCGATTCATGGGAGAAGAAAGCTGAGAGGAGCCATATCGTTACCGTGACCAAGGCTTTCATGACCAAAACTGCCTCCGTGTAGGGCAGGCTGGCCTGACTTTGGGGCAATGGTTAGTGCTACTGAAATGTAGATGGCCAGATGGATGCTAACTCACCCAGGGTTCTTGGAGGATTTAAACAAGGGCACAGAATTGTATTTCAGCTATTTATTTGTTATAGAACTGGGCTCTCACCCATTTAAAGCATCTAAATGCCCTGATTTAATTCCCAGGTTTTTATTCTATTTTGTTTCCAGAAAAGCAAGAAGTTAATGTACTGTGGAGAAAAGTGAATCCAAGGGTGGAATTATTCTTCATAGATCTCGGGAAGGTTGTGAAACAGGGTATCAGGGTGAAAAAAACAGCTATTTAGTAAAGGAAAGTGAGCATCGAGTTTCTGTCTTTTGGGAGAAGAACAATATGACTACGGAGGAGGTGGGTATGGCTATTTGATGAGGAGTATTTGAAGGCCAAAAGTTTAGGGGCTTCAAGGAAGGAGGTAAGATTGAGAGTCTGTGTGGCCGAGCATGTAATAACTTGTCCCCAGGGAGTTATGGAAGTAGACAGCCCCTTAGAGAGATAGAGGTGGAGAGAGGGTCTAAGGAGGGGTTAGCAAGAGAACCATGCTGGGAAAAAGTGATTTGATGCAAACTATTTCTCTTATCCAGAAAAGTACAGTAAAAGGTACATGACAACCTTGTGTCTCACGTGTGTGTGTGCATGTGTGTATGTATGCATTTTGTGTGAGTGTATGTGTGAGCATGTGTGTGTGTGTATGTGTGTGTGCATGTGTGTACGTGTGCATGTTTGTGTAAGTGTGTGTATGTATGTATGTGTGTATGTTATGAGTATATGTGTATGTATGTGTGTGTATGTGTGAGTATGTGTGTGTACGCATGTGTGTGTATGTGTGAGTATGTGTGTGTGTGCGCATGTTTGTGTGAGTGTATGTGTGTGAGTGTATATGTATGTGTGTGTATGTGTGAGTGTGTGTGTATGTGTGAGTATGTGTGTGTATGTGTATATGTGTATGTGTGAGTGTGTGTGTATGTGTGAGTATGTGTGTGTGCGTGTGTATTTAGAGGAGTGGAATGAGAAAGATGAGTGAGGCTCCGCAGCAAGGAAACACAAAACATGAAGTCAGCAGAAGTTCAAGCCTTATCACTCCCTTTTCCTGCCCATTGCTATTTTCAGAGAAAGGACCAGCCACAGGACACCTGTTAGCAAAAGAGCTGGCTGCTTGAGCTGTGTTTTTTTTTTGTGTCATAAAAGAAATGTGCCCTTAGAAAGCTAGTGTTTGGGGACATCTGATTCACATACCGCAGTCAATGGGAATTGTCAAACAATAGTGACACTTGCCAGTTATTCAGAATGGGCTCTGCCTTGTCCTGAGTCTCTGTGGATGTACATAACCTATACAGACTTGAGATGCCCTTCATAACTTTCTCAAGGTCCTTTTGGTGACACATGCAACCTGGTGGGGCCAAGGGTCTGTGTTCCAATTCCATTTTGGTCAACCTTGTTGCAGAAGAGAGGACAAAGGAGTTGTGGTATGAGGCGTGGGGCTGGTAGCATCACAAGCTTCCAGTGATGTCACAGACTTCTGAAGAGATATGAGCTTCTTCCATATCTGTCCCCTGAAAGTGTTGGTTTGGCTGTATCGCAGACTTCCTGTCTTCCTGTAGTTCCTATAGCTGTGGGAGGACTCAGATGTCCAGCACAGCACAAATACTGTTGGAGAGAGGCTTCTTGCCAAAGGGGAGGAGTTGGGCACGGCAAGGCTTGGGCTGTATCTTACAGTTCTATTGCTCCATAGAGACACCATGACCACAGCAATCTTATAAAGGAAAAACATTTAATTGGGATGGCTTACATTTTCAGAGGTTCAGTCCATTGTCATCATGGTGTGACATGGTGGTGTGCAGGCTGACATGATGCTGGAGCAGGAGCTGAGAGTCCTTACATCTTGATCCAAAGGCAGCAGGAAGTGGTCTGAGACACTGGGTGTGACTTGATCTGTATGGGACCTCAAAGCCTGCCTCAATGCCTTCCCCCAACAAGGCCACGCCCACTCCAACAAAGGCCACACCTCCTAGTAGTGCCACTCCTTTTGGGATTGATTTTCTTTCAAACCATCACAGGCTAAATCATTATTCTTGCCCGACTTTATCATCCTCCACTAGTTATTACTAATGAAATGTTCAGGGCATCCAGACGATAGAATTCACCTCTCCCAGTCCTACCAGGGATGTAGAGATGCAGCCACAGGAACATTAATATCTGCTGTGCTGAGTCCCTGATCTCCTCCCTCTTCTCGATCCTGGCACTAGCAAATCAGCTCTAAGACTTTACTTTGGTCTCTTTCTCTTGGTTTTCCCTGGATCTCCCTTTCCATCTTCACTGGACCTTTCTTGACCACATGTTAGTTCAAATGTTATCTCCTCGAATAGTGTGGGTACCACTCTTCAGCTTCCTGCCAATCTGGAGTAGCTGCACTCTTCCAACAGCACCTGTGGCTGTCTGCTCCAGTTTGTCTGATTGCTTGTTTGTTCTTGCCTTTCTCCTTCTACAAAATATAAGTTCAGTGAAGGCCAAGATCACCACCTTCTCCCTATCATCCAACTTCTTTGGAGGCTGAGACGAGAGGGCTGCAAGATCAAGGCTAGCCTGGTCTAGAGTGAATTGTTCAAGGCTTGCCTAGGAAACTTAGTGAAACCATTTGTATGAAAAGTAATAAAGAAAAGAGGGGCTGGAGGGATGACTTGGGAATTAATAGCACATATCACAGGACCTGAGTTCAGATCCCAATACCACATCAGGTCCCTCACAAGATTCTGTAACTCCAGGTCCAAGGGATCTGCCACCCATGTCTGTCTTCCTGCACAGGTGTGTGTGTGTGTGTGTGTGTGTGTACACACAGACACACACTCACACACTTCAAATAATAATGTTTTAGGCCTGTGGTTGTAGCTTAATGGTAGAACATTTACCTTGCTCATGAAAGGCTCTGGATTCATTCTCCAGCAATGCAAAATCAAAACACACAAAACTCCAACATCAAACAAAGAACAACAAAAAGCAAGGAAATATTATTGCCTTTGCGATCTCATCCAGTGTAATGTCCCAGCTGGACTCCTGTCACAGACATTGTTGCTGTTAACCCTTTTATATAAGAGAAACCTTACCTAGCAAAGTGTTCCACATTCTGCTTGCTTCCCTTCTTTGTCTTGTTCTAGGCACACTTTCTCTCCTGGTACCTGATAGACTGAGCACACCCTTCATTGTCAAGAGCCCAGACGCTGGACTTCACTGAATCTCAAGTCATTGCTAGTTAAACAATGTCAGGAAGATGCCTCCTTCCTATACCCACATCTCTGTAATCTATAAAATGAGAACAATATGATGCCTACCTCCTGGGAGGTGGCTGCACAGAGTGGGTTGCCTCTTGAAGGAACTAAGGAAGTATTGATGACTGTTCACTTTCTGTGCCTGGTCTTTCTTTTTGTAGTCAGGGATGCAGGCTTCAGTTGTCAAATCTTTTGGAAGGAAATAGAGACAATCTGAAGAGTGGCTGAGTTCTCTAGCGAACCTAGAAGGGAACAGGGTGGTTGATGGTCACAGATTAAATTGTAAGCTGCAGAAAGTCAGCAGATGGAAGAGCTGCTGAGGGGAGGTATCCAGAGAGCTCAGGAAGCCGAGGAGGGCAGTGCTTTGAGAATGAAGTAGGAACAGTATGTAGGGTGGAGTACAGCTGCAGAAGATGAGGTCAGAGATGGAAGGTGGGCAGAGCTTACAGATCCTGGAGGTCACACTAGATGTTTGGCATTTTATCCTCTACGTCACTCATTCTTAACTATTTCAAGTCATAGATCCTTGTGGTGGTTTGAAATCTGCCACCTTAAAATTCACATCCATCCTGAACCTCAGAATGTGGCTTTATTTGGGATTAGGATTTTGGCAGATGTAAATTCACGTAAGAATGGCGTTGAGATTATGCTAGCTTAGGATGGTCCTTAAATCTAATGACAGTGTCTTCATTAAAGACAGACAAAGGCACAGAGAAACACAAGGAGGAAAGTCAGGTGAAGGTGGAGGCAGAGGAAGAGGCAAGAAAGATTCTCTCCTGGCCCCTCCAAAGCACATGTGACCTTGCTGTCACCCTGATCTCACACTTTCACAACTCCAGGAGAAGACGTCTCTGTTGTTTCAAGGCACCACCTGTAGAGTGACTTGTTATGGCCACTTTAGAAAAAAATATACATATAACCTTCGCCAATTCCATGACATCTATGGGTCCTGTCTCCATGTTAAGACATACGTGCACATAATAATTTTGCTTTCAATTTAGAGGAGCACATGAAGTTTTCCCGAGGGTCCCAAAGGTTAAGAATTCTTTCTGTAGATAATGGGATGTATTTAAGCAGTCCCAATCATTTAGTTGACCCAGCTGTGCCCACGTTTCAGAACAGTGATTATGGAAGGAATGTCGAGATGAATAGGAATTGAGAGGGTTTCTAAGTACGGAGGAAAGAATTAGCATGCAATCACCTCCTTTTCATACCTTTGTAAAAACGCTGCATCATTTTCTTCTGGAAACATTTAAATACAAAAGAAAATTAATAAGGTTGTTTATCATGAGTCCCAGGCAGGAGTCTTAATAAGATAGAAAGGAATATTGATTTTACTTCCCACGGTGTACTCTCAAATGATGGCGTTGCTGGAAAGACGGAAGGTACCTGAGTTGACCCCACCCTGTCTTGATTCGCTGGAGTCAGGCAGGGATGCGAGGGGAGGATGGGAAGGCTGATCTTGTTGCTTCTCAGTTCCCAGTTCAGGATGCTGATGATCATTCAGGATGTGGTAAGGCAGGTGCCGTAGCCTTCCCCGCTGTGCTGGCTGGCTTTGTGTGTCAGCTTGACATAAACTCGAGTCAAAGAGAGAAAAGAGCCTCGGTTGAGGGAATGCCTCCACGAGATCCAGCTGTAAGACTTTTTCTCAATGTGTGATCAATGGGGGAGGGCCCAGCCCATGGTAGGTGGTGCCATCCCTGGGCTACTGACCCTGTGTTCTCGAAGAAGGCAGGCTAAGCAAGCTGTGGGAAGCAAGCCACTAAGCAGCTCCCCTCCATGACCTCTGCCTAAGGGGTCCTGCCTTGTTTGAGTTCCTGTCCTGACTTCCTTCACGATGAACAGCAATACTGAACTGTAAGTCAATTAAACCCTTTCCTCCTCAACTTGCCCTTTGGTCATGGTGTTTTGTCACAGCGATAGAAACCCTACCTAAGACCCCTCTTCATACTTCCCAATGGAGCTGCTGGGTATGGATTAGCAGCATGGCAGGAGCCGGGGATAGTAGTGCTGGTTCCAGAACCGGAAGAAGAGAGTGCCTGTCACTGCTGTTGAATGCTTCTCCTTCAGGTCTTGTGTGTTGGAGACTATGATGGTTGGGTTTCATTGTCCATGTGACATGATTTGGAATCGCCTGAGAGGCACACCTCTGAGCCTCTTTGTGAGGAAGTTTCCAAAGAGATTGAACTGCGCAGGGAAAATACACCCTGTGTGTGTGTCTGTGTGTGTGTGTATACCATCTCACAGGTCATGCAACCAGATGACTAGAAAAAGCAAAAGGAGGGAATGAGCATGCCTCTTTCTCTGTTTTTGGTCTGTGGACACCTCATGCCCCTGTTGTGATGTTTCCCCACCACGGTAGATTGCATCCTCAAATTGTGAGTGAAAATAGGCTCATTTTCCTTTAGTTTCTTTGGTCTGGTATTTGGCAACAGAAACTGAGGAAAATAGCTGCCACAGAGACTTAGCTCCCAGAGTCCTATCAGTGGTCTTTAAGGGTGGAGCCGTTGGGAAGATGCCTTAGGGTTTCTATTGCTGTGAAGAGACGCCATGACCATGGCAACTCTTACAAGGAAACATTTAATTGGGGTGGCTTGTCTACAAGTTTAGTCCATTATCAGAGGTTTAGTCTATTATTGTCATGGTGGAAAGCAACTTGCAGGCAGACAGCATGATAGAGCTGAGTTCTTACATCTTGATCCAAAGGCAGCAGGAAGTGGTCTGAGAGTCTGGGTGTGGCTTGAGCATATATGAGACCTCAAAGTCTGCCTCCACAGTGACACACTTCCTCTAACAAGGCCATACCTACTGCAACAAAGCCATAATTCCCAATAGTGCCACTCCCTTTGGGGGCCATCTTCTTTCAAACAACTACAGAAGGTGTTAGGTCATGCAGGCTCTGATGTCTTCAGTACATTAATCTATCCCTCACCCCTCCTTCTTCATGAATCTGAAAGAGAGTTGGCGGGCATGGGAGGAATCGGAGAGCATGGGAGGATTCGGAGGGCATGGGAGGAATTGGAGGAGGAATGATGCAAATGCGGTACTCAGGTATGTTCAGTTGCCCTCTCCTCTGCATTGACCTTGAAGATTAATGTTAGAGGACCTGAAAGAAAGCACCCACACCCTCTCTGAACACTATTGCCCTCATTTCATCTTTTACTTTTCCTATGTACATTTAGTAGTATTTTGACTTGCTCTTATTTTTAAAAAAGGATTTAACATTTTTAATTTCCCTCTATTCAAACTTGTTTATGCTTTTTCTATTATTTGATAGTCTTTCCCCTTTCTGTTTAGATCCCTTCTCCTTTCCTCTTCACTTCATGACCTTTTCCTCCATTCTTTTTTCTCTGTCTTTTTTGTAGCCTGGCTTCTTGCTTCCTTTGCAGTTTTTATTTCTCTGTCTTCTTCCTTTATCTCATTTATATACTGTTCTACCTTGCCACGAGTGATTTTAACTTCATAGTACAGTTTATATCACTTTTTTTTGCTACTTTATGCTCTGTGGCCATTGCTAATATTTAGTTATATTGAGCTTTTGATTAAAAATAAAAATGTTGAAAGTGAAAAAATCAAATAATAAGCTCAGTGGAAAACACCAGCAATAGACTTGCTGTGGAATAGAACACAATATCAGGGATGGAAGGCAAGGTTGAGCAATATTACAATAATAATATTACAATATTCAGTTATCAACAAAGAACACAGGAACAAAAAAGTGAGCAAGACTACAATGTTCAAGGGACGAAACCTAAGAATCAGGAATCAGAAAGAACTGAGATTAAAAACTAAATGAATATAAAAATCTATTCAATGGCCGAGCGGTGGTGGCACACGCCTTTAATCCCAGCACTTGGGAGGCAGAGGCAGGCGGATCTCTGTGAGTTCGAGGGCAGCCTGGTCTAGAAGAGCTAGTTCCAGGACAGGAACCAAAAAGCTACGGAGAAACCCTGTCTCAAAAATAAAAAAAATCTATTCAATGAAACAGTAGGAGAAAAATTCAAAATCATGAGAAAGAAATAGATGTTCAAGTAAAAAAAAAAAAACCATCCAGAATACCAAATATCATGAGCTGAGAAGAACCTCTTCAGGACACATCACAATCAAGATGACAAAAGGACAAATCAAAGAAGAAATATTAAAAAAATCATAGAAAAATCTGGAGATGTGGCTCAGGGATGAAGAGCACTTGCTGCTCTTGCAGAGGTCCTGAGTTCAGTTCCCAGCACCCTCATGGCAACCTACAGTCATTTATAACTCCAATTTTAGGAAATCTGATGCCCTTTTTGGACTCCAAAGGCTCCTGCACACTCACTCTCTCTCTCTCTCTCTCTCTCTCTCTCTCTCTCTCTGTCTCTCTCTCTCTCTGTCTCTCTCTCTCTCTCTCTCTCTCTCTCTCTCTCTCTCTCTCTCTCTCTCACACACACACACAGAGGCAAAGCAATCAAATATATTAAATAAAAACAAATACATCATCAAAATCATCAGAGGAAAATGCGAACTCAGTCAGAGAGGCAAACACATAAGAATGCATCTGTTCTCTCATCAGAAACCCCACAATGCATACAACTATGGACTAATATTTCAGGTCTTGAGAGTAAGTAATTTTCAATTAAAATTGTTATGTCCAGTAGGGTTACCTTTTAAAATTTACAGAGACATAAAGATATTTCAAGGCAAGCAGGAACCAAAGCAATTCATGCCTTTGAAACCAACACTGCAGAAGATAATTCAAAGACTCTTAACTGGAGAGGAGGAAGAAAGTCTCAACCAAGAGAACCCAGGAAAGAATACCGTTCATGAGACAAATAAATGGACAAAGGACTAAAAAATAATTCATCAAGTCTGACAGAGTAAACCCAGAAAGTCACTGATGTGAATAAGGGAGAATCCAAAGAGTAAAGAACAATTCATCAAACCTGTGGGAGTTTGAATGTAATTAGCCCCCATGTGCTCATAGGGAATGGTACCCTCAGAAGGTGTGGCTTTGTTGGAGTAGATGTGGCCTTGCTAGAGGAAGTGTGTTACTATGGGGGTGGGTTTTGAGGTTTCTCAGTGTGTCAGTTGATCCTGTTGTCTGCAAGATGTAGGATTCTCAGCTACTTCTCTGCCTGCAAACTACCATGCTCCCCTTCATGATGATAATGTACTAAACCTCTAAACTGTAGGCAAGCCAGCCCAATTAAATGTTTTCCTTTATAAGAGTTGTCATGCTCATGGTGTCTCTTCACAGCAATAGAAACCCTAACTAAGACAGAAGTTTCCACCCCAAACCTACTACCACCAGCTGCAAAGTTACAAGGAATAGCAGAACTTTCTCAGCAAAATCATAAAGGCCTTTACTTTTCAAAATGAATGACACAGATTTACTAGTTGGTAAATCTAAGTATTTTTTGGTCCCCAAGAAACATTCTCCACTGACAAAGACATTCATAAACCGAGGGTGACAGAATAATTCAGTCAATTTAATACCTCACTCTTATCAAAGATAGGTCATTCAGACTAAAAGATCAATAAAGTTCTCAACAAAATCTTCTCCACAGATTAAGTAAACTTTCTATATAAATCTATAGAATTTTATGTTATTTTGTTCAATAGATGCAGACTATATGTTCTTCTCAGTAGTCTATGGAACCTTTTTGCTGAAATGAGTCCCATTTTGGGCATGAAATAAATCTTAACATAAACAAAAGATGTGAAATACTTTCTTGTATCTTAGAATCTTACAGTGGAATAAAACCAGAACAGCATAGAACTCAAACCACAGAAATGATACAAGTACTTGGAGATTGGACAGTGTACTCTTGAATGATTTTCTGCCATTGAATAAATCAGGAAGGAACTTTGAAAACTCACAGATGCAAATGAAAATGAACACACACCTTTTCAGATCTTTTGGGATACACTAGAGGCTATGTTATTGAAATAGCAATTGAGCCTTTTAAAAAGCCAAGATTTACTGCTGAATTCTACCAAACCTTTAAAGATGAGTTGGTATCAATAGTCTTCCAGTGCTTCCATAAACGAGGAAGAGAAAGGCCATTACCAAGCTCATCTATAAACGAGGAAGAGAAAGGCCGTTACCAAACTCATTCTAAGAAACCAGTATCACACTGATAGCAAATCCCTGATAAGAACACAACGAAAGCAAACTGTACATCCATTTCCCTTGAATGAGCATATGCCAAAAAGTTTCAGTAAAATACTTGCAAATGGGGTACAAGAGCACATCAAGATCACACACCATGATCAAGTTGGCTTTATGCCTGGGATGCAAGCCTGGTTTAACGTATACAAATCAACAAATGCAATACAGCAAACTGAAGATCAGAGTGCAGAGCTAAGCCATTAGAGGCCAGGGAATCTTGGCACACACCTTTAATCCCAGGACTCAAGGCCACCCTGGGCTACACGAAATTGAATCTGTCTAAAAGAGAAATAGATCTCACACAGAGGTGTTCCCAGCACTCGGGAGTCACCTGCCTTTAATTCCAGCTCTAGGGAGATGGAGCAGAAGTGATATGGTGGGTGGAGAGGGGTATACGAGGCAGGAGGAGACAAGAGCAGGGTAGTCAGGGCAGTCTGAAGCTTGGTGGAGAGCATTGCAGTCTGCAGTCACGTTGAGGACAGGATCTCCTCTTTATCTGAGCCTTGGTAGAGGTAAGAACTCTATAGTGACTAGCTGTTTTGATTTCCTGATCTTCAGCTTGAACCCCAATATCTGTCTATGGATTTTATTAGTCATGTTACACTCGAGGACAGAAATTACATGACAGAGTTTAACATCACTTCACGATAAAAGTTCTGAAGAAACTAGGAGCAGAAAGAATACATCCCAATATAATGGCAATATACATCATACATGCAGTCAATATTATACCACGAAAACACTTTCTCTAAATTAGTAATGAGACAGAGGTATCTGTTTAATAGATGCAGACTGTACTTTCTGTTCAATATAGTGGCTTGAAATCATAACTGCAACAAAAAAAGAGAAAGAAAAAAAGAGATACAATCAGAACTCAAATTATCCATATTTATAGACATCATGATCTATATTAAAGATCATAGGGACTATGCCAGAAAAGTCTTAGTCCTCATAAACACTTCCAACACAGTATTATGATACAAGATCAATATCAAGTGTTAGTGTATTTCCTGTATACCAATAACAAATTTGTTGACAAACGTTTTAGGAAATGAGCCATTCAAAATACGTAGAAGTAAACCTGACTAAGAAGGTGAAAGATTCTACAATGAAGCCTTTAAAATTCTGAAGAGAGAAATTGTAATACAACGTGGAAACATGGAAAAACCTTCCATGGTCAAGATTGACAATATTAATGTTATTAAAATTACTATACCATTGAACACCATCTGAAGATTCAATACAATTCCCACAAAAATCTCTATCTCTTCCGGTGTGATTTGGAAGAAATCTGAGCACATAGCACAGAGATGTGTGTTCAGCCACACGGTACAGTTACCTAGTACCGTTTGCAACAGCCAAGACATGGACCCAGCGTAAGATGCCCATTAACACATGAACTGGCAAAGAAAACAGGGCACATGTTCACGTGTTCACAATGGGGTTTTATTCTGAGAAGGATGAGATTTTGTCATTTACGGGAAAATGGATGGAACTGGAGTTTTTTTTACGTGAGGTGAAATACTTGCAACTCTAAAGGCCAATTACAGTATGTTTCCTCGTGTGTGTGTGTGTGTGTGTGTGATGAAAGTAGAAGCTAGTGTAAGGAAGGCTGAGAGAGAGAGAGGAAGGGGTCCAAAGGGAGGATCAAGAGAAGGTGGTAAGGCAAACAAGACAGAATGCCATGTTTTATTCTATGCGGACTGCAGTTTGAAGCACCCGCATACACATTCACATGTTATCTATGGTGTTTATGTCATATATATGATATGAAAGTAAAAGGGGACTGTTTGGAGGAGAAAGGGGATCAGGGGGTGATGGGAAGGAGGGTGGTTGAAAGGAATGGGGGAGAGAACAAAGAACAATGCTCTCTCTCTCTCTATCCATTTGTTTATTTACACACATATGAAAATGTTCTAATGAAGCCCTTGTTTTGCAAGTCAACTAACATCAATTAAAAAGACATGTCTCTTCTTACAGATAAATATGGTTAGTATAGTCATCCTTAATGTCTGTGTAGCATTTAATATAACTTTATAAACTTTTAACTTAAACGGATATTTGTTTTTGCTGGCGTTTCCCTAGGGTCTTCACCTGTTTATCCTATAATAGTAAGGAGAAGGTCCAGAATGCAGATCTTTCTAAGCAACTTTTAAAATCTTTTGATATTTCGTCCAATTTGTTCATTCGTTTTAGTGCTTTGATGATCTCACACATATATGCAACATGTTCAGATTATATTCATCTCACATTTAAACATGACATAGGCCTGAGGATGGTAGCGTTTGTGATGATCCTAGTCCACAGGAATCAGAGGCAAGGGTGCTGCAAGTTCAGGGCCAGCCTGAGCTAATCAACAAACCAAACCACCTCCCTGCAACAAAGATAGACACTCTTGATGCAGTTGCTTTGAAAACTTGTACTGAGTCTCCAAAGGGAGCTCTGCTGAGATGTGCATCTGATTATACCACACCCACCTGCTAAATCAGAGGAGAACTAATTCGTCCTCATCCATGAACATGGTATGTCATGCCGCTTGCCCAGGAATACTTAATTTTCCATTTAGTTTTTCAAATTTTGAAACGTGGTTTGAAATTTGTTGTTTCAGGGACTATAGTTTTATTTGGTACTTTTGTGTCATTATTTCTTCCTATGACACATATATATTTAAATATTATTATTACTACCATGTGTGCACATTGCATGTGTATGTGTGCATTCACACATGTCACAGACTTGTGTGGAGCTCACAGGGCTACTTTGAAGAATAGATTCTCCTCTTCAGCTTTTATGTAGGGTTTGGGGATTGAGTTCGGATCTTGAGGCTTGCGTTGCAAGCACCTCTACTTACTGAGACATCTCATTGATCCTCTTAAGATATTTTATTAGTGATTCTGTCTGGTGTGTGGGAAAGCTGTTATCTGGCTGCGCGTCGCTTGCTGGCTACTTTTCTGAGCTAGCTTGCCTGTTTTAAGTTTAGTTGTTTCTCCTTTGTTGAGGAAACCAGGGAGTTACACAAGCCACTCTACTTTTCTGGTTACCTATTTTCCCAATGTATTGTACAGACCACAAATCCCAAGACAAAACTGAAAAATAGTGGTGAGTTTATGGCCATTTTCTCCTTAGTTTAGAAGAGAGGTCCTCACTGGTGCCCATGAACTTCCTTCCAAGTACAGTAGGGTTGCTTAAGCAGGAATGCTTTTGAGTCTCCTGTCCATCCTTCACAAGAGTTCCCCCCACTAATCTATCACTTAGATCATATGAATGACTTTATAGTGTTAGACTGTCTTTTCCCATCTGAAAGTAGCTCAGGTTGCTCAGGGCGCTATTCTTATGCCAGTGACTCTTAACATCCATATTTAGTTGGATTTTTTATTCAAGTATCAAGTATCAATCAATTCTAGCAATACCCTTGTCAATTTTTGGTATATATGTGTAATATATATATATATATATATATATATATGCATATGTTGGTGTGTGCACACGTGTGTATGGAGGGCAAAGGTCAGTGTGAGAGTCTTCCTCTATTCATTTCCACGTTATTATTATTATTATATTTTATTTCCGATTAATTATGCATGCAGACGTCACTTACACAGCACACAGTCACATACAGTACAGAGAGACTCATATACAGACAGACACATTCATACACATTACTCACTTACCTAGGACTCTAACCGGGAACCACGGGCACTGCAGGCGGCTCTCCAATCCTCTCAGCCAGCTTTCCGACCGATAGTTTTTGTTTCTTCCAGACAGGATTTCTCTGTGTAGCCCTGGCTGTCCTGGCACTTGTTCTGTAGACCAGGCCGGCTTCGAAAACAGAAATCTGCCTGCCTCTGCCTCCTGAGTGCTGGGATTAAAGGCCTTCATTGCCAGACCTTGCTTTCACCTTGTTGTTTTGAAATAGTGTCTCTCACTGAACCATTTTGACAGGACTAGCTGGCTAGGGAACTCCAAGTCTCTGCCTCCCCAGCTGTGGGATTTCTGGTGAGCACCATTGTGTCCTTTTCTTGTAGGGTCTAGGGGTACAAACTCAGGTCCTCAATGTGACCTTTCCCCCTGGGTCCTCTTCCCAGCTAATGCCAGGTTGCAAATGTTATCATTTATACAAATTTTATAAAATTAATTTTGAGATGCTTTTTTCTACCTTCTGGAGAAGTATCAAGTTCTGTGTGAAAAATTTCACTGAGAATCTTGTCTTGCACTAAAAAACATTTGAGCAACCAAAAAATAAAAAAAACAAAACAAAACAAACAAAAACCCACTTTTTGTCATTCACTTGTGTTTCTGACATTTCTACCTCTTCTTGAGTCAGTTCTATTTTAAATTTCCAGCATCATTTAAAATATTTCAAAGCTGTAAAATTTAAAACAACCATAAAGTTTTGGTTTATAAATGTTTAATCTGAATAAAGCTGGAGCAAAGATGTCAACTCAGCCTGCTGCCAACAGGTGGCGATAGTAGTCACCTTATGCTTCTTTACTGGTTTTTTTTTCCCTGTGTTCAACTGTTTTCCTTTTCCCCTTTATGGAAAATCTGTGTTTTCCTCACATAAAACATCCTGATTATGGTTTTCCCTTCCCTCTACCGCTTTCAACCCCTCCCCACCTGCTCCCCCCCACGCAGATCCACCCCCTTTTTTTCATTAGAAAACCAACAAGCTTCTATGGGATAATAATAAAATAAAGTAAGATAAAACTAAAACTATCACATAGGACAAAGAAACAGAAGGAAAAGAGCCTAAGAGAAGGCACAGGAAACAGAGACCCATTCGTTTGAAAGTAAATGGCCATGGGTTGGGGATGCTACTCAGGGCTACAGCACTTGAGGGAGCTTGAATACGGTTCCCAGGGCTTCCCATGAGTGAGTGATGGAGCAAGTGAACAAATGGACAAGGTCCAGACCTTTACAGAACAAAACCTTTCATCTTTCCTAATGTTATCCTTTCTTTCTCCTCCCCCTCTCTATGGATCTTTTTTTTTCTTGTTTTCTCTCTTCTTTCTTTTCTCCTCTTTCCTTCCTCCCTCCCTCCCTCCTTCCTACCCTCCCTCCCTTTTCTCTTCTTTCTTTCTTTCTTTCTTTCTTTCTTTCTTTCTTTCTTTCTTTCTTTCTTTCTTTCTTTCTTTCTTTCTCTTTCTTTCCATTACTTTCCCTGACTTAGAATGTGTTGGTACTTTTCAAATAATCAGAGCTTGAGTTTATTTTCTTGACTAATATTTATGTTTATTTACTAATTCTTACCTTAAAATTTTCATGCCCTTTTCCAGCTTTCTGATGAATGTGAAGCGACTCTTTCAACACCAAGGTTGAGACCATTTAACACCCTAAACTCATCATTCACGAACACCTTGTCTGTTCTCCATCATCTCTGATACTCTGAATGTTCACTGTGATTAACTTCCAGATGATCTGTCATTGCTGTTTTTACATCTCTTCACGTGTGGTCTCATAGGACAGATTTGTTTTTCATCTCACAAAGGGTTGCTCTTCAGTGTCTGATTCTCAAGAGTGGTGAAGTTTTGGAATGCAGCGAAGTTCTTATAATATAGTGTTCCCTGAAATAACCATTTATGAAGTCCCTCTTTTTAAATGCCATATCTTTAGTAAGTCTTTGAGAGTTCCGCATGGAGTATTTTGATGGTATTCATTCCCAGTCACCTCCCAAACTCCTCCAGAATGTGCTCCCACCTCCCTCCTCCCACCCCAACTTCATGCTTCCCCCCAACTGCTCCCTCTCTTTTGAAATAACCCATTGGGTCTGCTTAGTGCTGCTCATAAGCTCCTGGGTGTGTGGCCATCCACTGGAGTGTGCTTGACCTACCAGGGACTCCACCCTTAAAGAAAACCGGCTCTCTTTTTCCCCAGAGCCATAAACTGTCAATAGCTCCTCAACTGGTGGTGTGGGGAAGCTCATGAGCCTCACAACCCCCCATGCTAGACGGCTGACTGGCTTGATCTTGCGCGTGGCTTGTGTGGGTAACCACAGTCTCTGTGAGTTCATGACACTAGTGCTTCTGCCACATTCAGAAGACACATTCTGTGGTGGTCCTCCCCAATTCCTGGTTCTTATAATCCTTCTGACCTCTTTGCCTTGTTGTCCTACAAGCCCCCCAACCCCCCGGGTTTGTTATCGATGTCCCCCGTGTGGCTGTGTGCTCTTCAGTCTCTTATTTTCTGCATTTTGACCATTTCTGAGTTTCTACAGTAGCTACCATCCACTGCGTGAAGAAGCTTTTCTGATGAGGTCTGAGAGCTGAATTAATCTGCAGATAGAGAGATGGGAATTTAGAACACAGTTTGATAGTTTGTGCATTGAGCAGAATAATAATAATAGGTTATGGGGCTGGGTAGATGGCTCGGTGGTTAAGAGCACTTGTTCTTGCAGAGGATCTAGGTTCAACACCCACATGATGGCTCACAAATATTCATAGCTCCAGTTCCGGGTCCCCCACTTTTGACTTCTGGGGTCACCAAGCCTATATGTGGTGCAAAGACACATATGTAGGCAAAACCACTCATATATATATAAAATAAATTAAAATTTAAAAAGTAGTAGATGATGAAATGAGTTTTATCTTAAAGTTGTCTCCCCAAGATCTCTTGATGTAGTCTTGGCTGTCCTGAAATTTGCTGTTTAGACCAAGATGTCCTGGAACTCCGAGGGATCCTTCACTTGCCTCTGCCTCCTGAGTGCTGGGATTAAAGGAATGAGTCACAACACTCACCCAACAAGATCTTTTTATTGACAAAACCAGGGTCCATTCTTGTCTCTCAGGTCAAAGTCTTTCTCTAGTAACTTCTAGCTGATTATCATGTTTTTCTCTGGAGCCACATGAGGCTTGGTTAAAATGAAAACCTGTAGAACTCTATGAAGTTGATGAGTCAGAATTACTTGGTATTTTTTGGATTACTTTGACAAATGAGAACCTAAAGGATTGCACCTAGCCTGCAGAAATCTACAGGAAGATACGGGAGAGCCATAAAAACCTGTATCAAGAGAAAAACACTGAGAGGGACCTCTGGGATATGACAAAGGCTCAGATTAAAAATTAAAAGGTGGTTTTATTCAAACATGAAGGAGACTGTATTATGTAACCTCCAATGTTTTCAAAACAAGGTTGCCCGATATTAATATTTTGTCTTTTAATTTCATTAAATATGCAATAAAACAGACTTCCTTTGATAATTTTTCATTTCACTCATTGAGATGAAGTCGTATTCCAAGAAGGGGACTCAGCTTAAGAGGCTGAATCTCAGGACCCCTCCTCCTCAGGAGAAGGCTCTTCCTAATTTACACGTTGCATTTGCCAATGTGTTTTGTGCTCACAGGCTTCCCATAATCACCAGGAAAAATGTTGAGTCTACTTCTCCATTTCAAAAACTAAAATGTAAAAGGTTTATGATCTATATCTTATAGCTTTATCTTTTTTGTCTAATTGATTTGTTCTGAACAATAACAGTTTGCTTACCTTTCTCAAAAATTATAGTAGTTATGACAATTGTTTGTATCGCTAGCATTGGAAACTTTTAGATCTTTGTGTGTATAATGTATGTTTGGGTATGCATATGCATGCCATTGCGGGCATGCATGTGCCATGACATGTGCGGAGGTCAGAGGACAACCTTGGGCACCAGTCCACACTTCTACCTTGCTTGAAACAGGGTCTCCTCTTGTTCACAGCTGCATTTGCAGGTTGTCTGGCCATGGGCTTTCTGTCTTTATATTCCATCTCTCCAAGAAGCACCAGGGTTACAGATTCATGTCGTTGCTCTTCTAGCTTAAAATATGTTCTGGGGATCCAAACTCAGACCCTTACATCTGCACAGGTTCAGCAGATACCCTACCTACTGAACCATCCCCCCAGTCCAAGCGTTTAAACCATGTATTTAACTATGATAATGAACAGAACAGCTCAAAGAAGTTATACTGCCTACTCTAATCCCAGCACTCAGGAGGCAGATCTCTGTGAGTTTGAGCTCAGCCTGGTCTACAGAGCTAGTTCCAGGAGAGGCTGACCTTGCGTTTCCAAGCCTCCTGCCGCCACATCTTCCAATGACCGGATTACAGGTGTACACCGTTTTACCTAGCTTTTCATACTCTTTTTTTTTTAAAAATGTGCTTCTGTCAGTTTTAAATATTTTAGTGAAAACCAGTGCTTTTGGACCTGGCTTATTTAGGGGGCCATTTAAGAGTCTTTGCCTTTCTTTGGTCACTGCCGCCCAGGCTTCTCTTTGCCCTCCGTTTCCTGGCTAACGCCCTATGTGTTCAGGTGTGGTTGGAGGCTAATATAGCACTAATATAGATTCTGTAAGGGTTGCCATTGGTGTTTCACGTTAGTTCTCTAACTGGGGAGCCAGGAGAAAGGCAGTTTTGGGGAGTGCCCAATCCGTCCTCCGTCTGAGGAGCGAGCAGTCTCAGTGTCATTTGCTTCCCTCTTGCCGCAGGTTTTGGTACCAGCTTGTTTCTATGGTGACTGTTACTTTTACTGTCACTTTCCATAAAACTGGATTTCAAACAGTATTTTAGACAAAGTATTTTGACCAGTCTTAGGGTTTATTGTTGTCTTGTTCCTGATTTAAATTTTGATTGGAGTATATAATTGAGTTTTTTTTTCCCCAAGGAAGGCACACGAGGACTGTGTCTCTGCGTTGTTGTTAATGTGAGAATTTGCTTGAACCAGTGTCTTTGGCTCATCACTGTTTTCTTCCACTATATCTTTCTGTTTTACTTCTGTTCCAGTTGGCGCTTCTTCCCTTGAACGGCTTAATCAGGTCTTCCCTGCCCACTCTCCCTCTTCCGTGATTACCGTATTTTCTTTCCTCATGCCCATGTCTTTGTCTTTTCATTCTTGATTGTAGAGGAAATTTTTGTTTCCTGTCCATATCGCACACTGCAATTTCTTTCTACCATGTGCATTTTAATTCTGTTGCATCATTTTCTGATTAAAAAAAAATCTTGTGTTACTCATCAGTCTTTCCTTATTTTTCTCTCTTTTTTAAAAGTCTATGAATCTTTGTTGTTTTTTGAACCCTAACTTAGTTTTCTTTTAAGCTTTTGTAATATACTTGTGTGTGTGTGTGTAATATACTTGCATGTAATATACTTGCGTGTAACATACTTGTGTGTGTGTGTGTGTGTTTGCACATGCATACATGTACCTATGTACTTGCCACGATGTATATGGAGGACGGAGGACAGTTGTGCAAGTCAGTTATGTCCTTTTACCATGCGGAGTGGGGTTCAGGAATTGAACACATGTCCTTTGGCTTGAAGTCATCTTGCTAGTCCCCACAAGTAGGTTTTGAAATGTTTCTTCTAGATTCTGGGTTGGCTTATCTTAATTCAAGCTCTTTAATTTTCTTGTTTTTGGGTTTCTTGTTCTTTAGTCGGTGTGTCTTTTCTTAGATAAATTCATAGCTTCCCACTTGTGAAAGACAATACTGAAACCAAAGCCTTGTAAATAGCTATATAATCCAAAAAAAAAAAGTTTTAGTTGACTCATAAAGAAGAAAAAGTACTCTTTCTCAGTGTGTATTCTTCCTACAGGAATCACTCTGCATTTAATGGCCTCTTGCCCATTTTTGAGTGAAAAAAAATCATGAAAATGCTTTTGCCGCATTTTGGTATACACTCTTGCTTTCAAAGGAAATGAACTATTTTTCTGAGAGTGCTTTAAAATTTGCTGGTAGACTGAGCAAGGCTCGCTGGTGCATAGCTTTAATCCTAGTGGGAGGCAAAGGCAGGTAGATCTCTGTGTGTCTGAGGCCAGTGTGGTCCATACAGCAAATTCCAGTACAGACAGACCTACACAGTGAGGTCTGTCTCAAAACTTACTGACAAAATGCAAAAACAATAGAGAGGTATCCCACATGCTCCCTTCTCCTTAGAGCTAGATCACACTAGTGTGGCACACTTGGCACAATTAGTGATCGGTTTGATACTCTAGTGTTGCTAACGGCCAGGCTTCATTCATGCCACCTTCACTATGCCCCTGTCCCTTCCCCTCCTCCAGAATCCCATCCAAGATTCCACATGCCGTCCAATCACCAAGTCTCACAATACTCCCTTAGCGGAGACGGTTTCTCAGACCTGCTTTATTTTTTTCTGGTGGCCTCGATGGTTTGAAGAGTGCTGGTTGGGTTTTTAGTTCCGTTGTTGAGACTCTGAAGACAGGGTCTCATGTAAGCCCAGGTGGGTCTCCAACTGTCAAGTGCTATCTTTGAAATTCTGGTCCTCAGGACCCCTCCTTTCAAGTTCTGGGATTGCAGGTATGTACCACACCTCGGTTCCTGATTAAATGCTTCACAGAATACAGAACGCCGCTTCCCTTGTGATTGTATTTGGGTTGTGGAGTTTGTGGAGGAAGACCACAGTTTTAATTCTGTCATGCTAAGGGCACCTACTAGCAACAAGGCTTGTCACTGTCGCCAGTGTTGACTGCCCAGATGTGGTTATGAGGGTTAGGTTTGTCTTGTGTGAAGTTCCTCTTTACCTGCCTTTCCCCACTGTACCCTTGGGAAGGAAGTGGCCATGAGAAGAATTACGCTGTATCCTTGAGGTTCGAGTATTTATTTGAATTATTTGGAAGTCTTTTCACTCATTTATTCACTCAGCCGTTCATTGATATATCATTAGTAACTCATGCATATTTATTTTCTACTTTGAATATAGCCCAATACCGCGTGATTTGTTTTGTTCTTGGCCAATGAGAGCTTTGTAAGTTGGCTGTGCTGACGCACTCCATTCCTGTGGGCTGATTTTTGGGTACATTCCTATTTTCTGGCACCATGAGATATTCTAGGATCATCTTGCCTATTTCCTACCCTAGTCCTAGAATTAGCCATTTCCCTATTTATCCTTGGTTCTGCCTATTGGAAAATGGTCTGAGGAATCAAGATCTAGGTACTAGGTGTGCTCTGCGCTACTACAGTGTTGTTGTTGTTATTGTTATTATTATTTTAAACTCTCAGCTGGCAGAGCAAGGAAACACATGAGCATGGGTTTGTATGTGAGTTAACATATCTATGACCATTTCTAACACATAATCATCTGTATCCATGTTAAACTAGACGTGATCATTCCAATGCATGACCACACAAGTCATGGTAGCTCTCTCCCACTGCCTGCCTTTGATTCAGAATTTTGTTTCTAAAAAAACTATTTTCTTCTAAATCAGAGTGGTGATACAATTTGTAATTCCAGCACTTTGGAGAAAAAGGCAGGAGGATCAGGAGTTCAAGCCATCTTTGGTTGCATAGAAAGTTTGAGGCTAGTCTGGATTGTGTGAGACCCAATCTCAAATAAATAGAAAAAAGAACAAACAAATACTCTTGAGTATTTCCTAATTCTGAAGATGTGTCCGTGATTATTTATTATATATTTGTATCAAAGCATCTAGAATATTCAATAATGTCCATGGAATAAGCCAATGTATTCTAGATTCAATAACATTTTTTTTGAGATAGGGCTTTAGTATATAGCTCAGGTTGACCTTGAATTTGCTGTTTTACGTAGGTAACCTTAAACTGTCAGTGTTCTTGTCTTAGTCTTTTGTGGTACTGGGATTGTAGACGTGTGCCTGATTTGTAATAACTTACACCTCCATTTTACACTTTTACAAATAAAACTGTGACCCCCACTAGACAAACTGTTTGTAATCTCCATTTCCTCTTCAGTGATCTATAACAAGCTGTCTCCACATTATTAACCATTCTTTTTAAAGGTCACGATTTTAATTTCCTGCAGAATATTAATCTCTAATTACAGGAATTTAAATACTAGTAATTTTTGGTATTTTAAATAACTACAGCACATGCTTCTAAGCATAAGACGTTATGGATACACATGATCCTTTTATTTAGACTATTTTGAGGAAGCTAAATTGCCAGACCCTAAATTACAAACATTTTGAGTCATATGACAAGCAATGTCAAACTTCCAAAAACCGCAGGAATAATTAAGTTTCTACCAAAATTATCTGTGAGCTAATTTCTATATATTATCAGAAATACTGAGTATTAGAATAAAAGTTTTATATAATCCTGTAGTGATATCTTGTTTATGTTTTAACAAATAAAGTTTGCCTGAAGATCAGAGTGCAGAGCTAAACAACTAGAGGCCAGGGAGTGGTGGCACACACTTTTAATCTCAGGACTTGGAAGATAGAGGCAGACAAATCTCTGTTAGTTCAAGGTCACCCTGGGCTAAGCAAGATGAATCTGTCTAAAAGAGAAACGGAGCTCACACAAAGGTGATCCCTGCACTTGGGATCACAGGTTTTTAATCCCAGCACTAGGGAGGTGGGGACAGGAGTGATATGACTGGGCAGAGAGAGGAACATAAGGCAGAGGAGACCGGAGCTCAGTGCAGTCTGAGGTTTGGTGGAGACAGATGGAGTCTGGAGATGCAGTCTGAGGACAGGATCGCCCTTTGGTCTGAGCCTTGGTAGAGGTATAAGAACTCTAGTGGCTGTTTTCTCTGCTTCTCTGATCTTCAGCATTAACCTCTATATCCGACTCTGGGTTTTTATTATTAAGACCAACTAGAATTCGTGCTACATAATCCATTGATTAATTAAAATGACACCTTCCAGTTGTCTCATTGCTTTTTTTTATTACAAGAACATTTGTGTAGCCTATTTTCTAAGTTGTTTCTATTTCATTATTTCCATATTGACTGGTAGTACCTTTCTAATTTTTTTTCTGAGTTGAGTAGTTTTTATTTTTCCAAGTAATATTCTAAGTTCAAAATAAATACATGCTCTACATAGAAAACTAAGAAATACAGAAAATGCAAATAAATAATTGCTCATGGTCTCATCACCTATTCTTAGCTTGCTGGTCTCATTTTTGTCACGATAGAATGCTTACTCCTCCTAAAACGAATGTGCTGAAATAGGAAAATGATTTCCTCACGAGGGTGAGACCCTTGTGAATGGGGTTAGTGGCCTTCTGCCACATGGGGATGCAGTGGCAGGGCACCACGTGTGGACCAGGAAGTGAACGGTTGCCTTCCACTGCATCCGCATCTCCCAGAACTGTGAGATATAAGTGTTTCTTGTCTATAACTGACCTAGACTATGGTATTCTGTCATATGAGTCCACAGGGAGAAGCATAGTGAGTCTTTTTGCACAGTAGATATTATTTTATATCTCGTCAATTAGAAGAATGCCCCCTTGTATTGCTTGTTCTATAGCTCGCTCACTACTCATTCAGCGCAACACCGGCACTATCGGCTAGGTGTCTATGTAATGGACTCATCCAGGTTTAAAGGAAAGGCGTCTTGGGAATGTGTATCCGGGCATCTTTGGGGAAGTTTTCACTCATCAGGAAGTCTGCTTCCACCCTACCAGACCCCAGGCTGGTGATCTCTAGCGCCACAACGCCATTCTCCATGCCACAGCATCCCCACCTCCTGGAAGTGTATTTGGCTATGGCCACTCTCTTAGCAAGGGGTCATGAATAGAAGGCAAGGATGCTCAGCTTTATTTCCACATCCTGTCTGCACACACAGCCTGTCTTTAGATTTTCAACAACATAACAGAGACTATGCCGGAGCCTGTATAAAGATCTTGAGCTAGAACCAGAAAAACTGGATGCAGAGAAAAGACATTCACTTGCCCAGTGAATGGGTTAACCACCAGGGCCACTGTATCCAGGCCTCTCTAGCTGGAACTGGAGGCTGGTGCTTCTTCGTAGACAGGGTGGTTCCTGTCGAGTTCACGCCAGTGGCTTTTGTATTTTTTTTTCTTCTGTGATAAAACACTCCCAGCACCTGGGAAATGGAGGCTGGAGTATTAGGAGTTCAGGGCCATCCTCTGCTACACTGTGCATTTGGGGCTAGCCTGTACTATATGACACCCTTTTAAAACAACCAAGAGAAATTAGTGTTAATTAGATGCGGCAGAGGAGTTATTGCTACATTTAAGAAAATAATTCTGGCGTACTTTCATGAGATGACATGATGTCATGAGTTTACTTCAAATGAGCCTAGGGATGGTATGGGACATTAGAGATGAAGCCAGCGTTGTTGACCTGGAATGTCTCTCCTGTGTAGTGGTTGCAAATGGAGTTGCTGTAGTGTTCTAATAACTTCTACATGGTTTTAAAATTTTTTCATTGTTAAAAAGACAGAAAATAAAGAAAAAAAGAAAGAGGATGAAAAAGAAGAGACTGGGAACAAGAAAGAAAAAGCCCTTTGCAGGGTTTCACCAACTCTTGCTGCGCAGGGTTCAGTCAACAGCTCTTGGGGAATGCTGCTCCCGAGTCCTTCCTGAGTGGAGGCTCCCTGTGCCAAGAATAGGAATTCTCACTGTTGGTGACTTAGAACAAAGCAGACTGAGTCTTCTATGAAAATAAGCATTTTTATATCCTCTCCAAAGATACAACCGCACCTTCCACAAAGACAGCTTTCTTTATCATTCTGTTGAGTGCAGTTCATGGAGAGTGGTCCAGGCATCCTTGGGGTTCTGGAATTCTCCCAAGAATTCCAGTATCTTCCCAACAGTTCTACTGTATTCTGGAATTTCACTCCGGAGCCCCAAGCAATGAACAGAGAGAGGGGTGTTCTAGAGGCATGTGGCTCTAAATAATGTTATTGCTCTGATAATTAATAGTGTGTGTCCCCCAAATTCAGATCCCAGTATATTAAATATCAACCTATACAGCCCATAGGAGCAACAGCTCTTTGGAGTTCGCAGTTGTCAGTGGAACTTTTGAGAAACTCAGATGCAGGTGGCATTTGTTTCAGTCTCACAATGATGCAGCCTATGCAGTGTGTACCCACAGAAATTACATTTTGATCGTTCGGGACACAGGGACATTGAATTCTCACACTCAAACCCAGATTCCTCCTAGCGACACACACACAGACACCTAAGAAGTTGATATGCTTTGCTTCAGCATCCATCCATCTCCCATCCTATGGTTTCAAGGCCACAGGACCAATTCTTAGTCAAGGCATAGAGCCAAACTTTGGGTTTTCTTTCTCTCCAGCTGCCTTTACCAGGGGAAATTTCCCCTAAGAATAGAGATTCTGGGCCTTCGTGTGTGTGTGTGTGTGTGTGTGTGTGTGTGTGTGTGTGTGTGTGATGTTGGTCTCTTTGTGTGTGGTGATGGTGGTATGGGTGTGTGTATAATGTGTAGTGTGGTGCACATGCATGAGAGAAGATGCACTTATCTGTGCAGATGTGTGTGCACACCAGATGTTCACATAGTGCATCTTCCTTTAGAGATTTCAACTTTATTTTTTTTTTTTAAAGATGGTCCATCGCCAGAACCAGAGTTTACCATTTCATTCAGACTAATTGGTCTCCAAGCACTGAGATCAGTTGTCTTTTCCTGCTTCGGCCCTGGAACGTTAGGAATATGCTACCCCACCAGGCCTTTATATGGGGTCAGAAAGCCAAACTCAGGTCACCAGGATTGTGCAGCCAGAGCTTTACCTAATGAGATGCCTCCCCGTCCTGCTTGGACCTTCACAAGGCAGCAGCAGTTGTCCCACCTATCTCTCCCACAGCATGCCCTAGCTTTCTGCCTTGCATTTCTGACACAGGACCCACAGGAAGAGGTATAGCAATGCTGTGTGCCTAAACCCTTGAGTCCTGCCTACGATGCTTGTAAGAGGTGACCAGTTCACCTCGTTACCAGAAATACGGAGTCCAGAATTAAGGTGGAAATCTTGATTGATTTTTTGGCAGGCCCTAACTTTTTATTCTTCCTCCCTTCATTCTCAGCCCATCTTCTCCCCACAATAGGTCTAGTGTTTTCTACCTCCACCTTCGCCCCGCCCCATCTTCTTTCTTCAAGGTCTTTAAGGCCCTAAACGTTAACCCGGTGTGGGGCAGCAGAGGTTATTCTAGAGAGAGCATGAGGGAGGGAGAGAAGCAGGAAAGGCATGTGAAGCAGAAGAGGGTCACACATAGACGACACATAGTGGCTGATGAGTGGCAGGCGTTGTGACCAATGGAAGGGGAGGACCGTTTCATCCCATTTTAACCATCTTTTTTTTTCTTCTTCTACCTCTAGCAAGCCTCCTCCATTACATTCCTTATTATCTAACTTAGCTTTTCTCATTTATCCTCACTTCATACCCACGGTGAACTCTGCCATGGTCCTCTCCTTGTATTAAACCCGAACTGCAAATCCTAGCCTTGGTTGAATCCAATACCAGCAACTTGTCCAGTCTGATGTCTGTTCATCTCTATTATCCTACATTCAGTGGGCCTTCGGCTCCTCCCAACCACGCCCTTATGTTTTCCTAGCCAACCTCTTACAGTTGACTTTCCACGTCCTTTAATTTGTCTTCGGATAGACAGCACTAGAAAAGCCATTTATTCGTAAGTTGTCTAAATCTGGATGCCTTCAGGAGCAAATAACGTCGCTATTGAGGTTTTATGGGAGCCCAGCGGACCAAGTCAGTGTCGTTCCAGGCAAATTGCATCTCCTGTCGGGTTCCTCTTCTTCTTTCTCGCTTCCATCAAATGATTTTACGGCGTATTTCACGGAGAATATCGAAATAATAAAAGACAGTGCTAACCTGCCAACCGACTTCCTCTGCAGCCCGCTGTAGACCTTCATGGTCCTCCCAGGTGGTGGTGTGTTATTGCCTGTGCCAGCCATAACAAATGACAATGAATGTGATGGCTGAAGCCAATAAAAGTTTCTTCTTTGAGTTCTGAGGGTAGGAAGGCTGAGATCAAGGTGGTGGGTCATACTCCATCCCAAAGCTTCGGGGAAAGAACTCCTCTTGGCCTCTTCCTAGCATCTGGTGGCTACTGGCGTTCTTGGGTTGCAGATCCTATCCCTTCATTCTCTGCCTCTGTTGCCACATGTCTTCTGTCTATGTATCTCTATATAAGATATCTGTGTTATTTTATTAGAAGGCCACTACTAAGGGTAGCAAGATGGCTCAGTGGATAAAGGCATTTGTCGCCAAATCTGACAACCTGAGTTCAATATTCAGGATTCATATGATGTAAGAAAAAAAAAAACCCAACCTCCAGAAACTGTCCTCTGATACCCACACATACCCTGTGGTATAGGTACACCCCATCTCCAACAAATTAATCATAATAAAAACACTAATTATTGGGTTACCATCCTAATCCTTATGGCCCATGTGTCTTAGTTACTGTTCTGTTGTTGTGAAAAGACACTATGACCAAGTCAGCTCTTATGAAAAAAAGCATTTAATTGGGGCCTGCATGAGTTCCAGAGGTTTAGTCCATTATCACTATGGCAGGGAGCATGGTGGCATGCAGGGAGGCGCTACAGCAGTAGCTGAGAGCTACATCCGGGGCCACACCTCCTAATCCTTCTAATTCTTTCAAAGAGTTTTACTCCCTGGCAGTTAAGAATTCAAATATAAGAGCCTGTGGGAGCCATTCTTATTGAAACCATCATACTCCATTCCTTGGCCCTGTAGGCTTGTAGCCATACCATGATGTAGTGATGCATTTATTACAACTTCAGATGTCCCCATAGTCTACCAGTCTCAACACTGTTTGAAGTTCAGAGTTCAGAGTCTCTTCTGGGACTCTTAGAATCCTCTTAACTGTAACCCCTTGTAAAATCAAAATCAAAAAGCAAATCATGTACTTCCAATATACAAGGGCACAGAATATACTTTCCTATTCAAAAAAAGGAGGAAAGAGACATAGTAAGGAAATACTGGACTGAAGCAAGACTGAAAACCATCAGTGTAAACTCCATATCCTGCATCTCCACGTCTGATGTTGAAGTATTCTTCAGATCTCCACCTCCTTTCAGCTTCGTTGACTGCAGCACGCTTCTCTCTTTTGGACTGGTTCCACTTCCTGTTAACAGCTCTCCCTGGCTGTTATCCCAAGACTCTGTCCTCAACATCTTGGGGTCTCCAACACAATCCAGGCTTCACCTTCACAGTTCCACATAATGGCATCTCCAGGCCTCCATGCAGGAACACTCCTGACTTATGCCTGATCTCAATGACTTTCCTTAGGTGTGGAGGGAGATTCCACACCCCCATTCTTATATTATTGATTCTAAATCCAGAACCACGTGACCAAAGCCGCCAAGCTCTGCTGCTTGCTGAGACTGGAACATGGACCCCTTGTTCAGTTACATTAACCTCGGCTTTGTGTTGTTTTTGGTCTCCTTCAATGCTTCAGCGGCTCTTTAACTCAATTTCACAAGTTGGAAGTTTAGCTGCATAGAGTATTGCCTTAAGGTCACCACTCCCTTTATTCCATTTAGCATCAAGCTTTTCTTTTTTAAACTTATTTTTAAAAATCTCCTTGAGCATACTAGCTTTTTGGAAACCTATTCTCTTTGGATGTATACCTTGCTCAGCCTAGATACAGTAGGGAGGGCCTTGGACCTTCCACAAAGCAATGTGTTTTACCCTCTTTGAGGGTTGGAGGGGAATGGGATAGGAGGCTATGGGAAGAGAAAGGGGAGGGGGGGGAGTGGGAACTTGGATTGGTATTTTTAAAAAATCTAATAAATTAGAAGACATCTCCTCAAGAACTAGACTTAGCTCCATTCCTCTTCCTAGTTCTCCTTTTCTGCTCAAACTGTACATTTTGTGTTTTTCCTTGCTCAGCCTGCTCCTTTTCCTTGTAGATATATATATAAGACTGGCCACTAATACCACACGGCACAGTTAATGCTATGCTATCTTGAAATCTCATCTGCTAACATTTTGTGTTTTTCCTTGCTCAGTCTGCTCCTTTTCCTTGTAGATCTATATAAGACTAGCCACTAATACCACACGGCACAGTTAATGCTATGCTATCTTGAAATCTCATCTGCTAACATTGTTAGTTTAAAACTTTTTAATTTAGCCTCAGGTAGATTTCCAGGACAAAGCCAAAAAAGCAGTCACACTCTTTGCCAAAATATCACAAGAATGGTCTCTAGGCTGCTTACTAATATTCTTGAGCCAGATCATCATAATTTATATGACTCTCAGAACAACTGTCTTCTATGTTCCTACTAGTATGATCCAGTAAGCCTAATTTAAAGTCATCAACTGCTTTCCTAATTCAAAGTCCCAAAGTCCATATTCTACCAACAAGTGGCATGGCCAGGCATGTCACAGCAATATCCTGCTCCCTGGTGCCAACTTCTGTCTTAGTCACTCTTCTATTTCTGTGAAGAGAGACTATCTCCAAGGCAAATATTATGAAAGGAAACATTTAATTGGGGCTGCTATACCGTTTTAGAGGGTTAATCCAATTATCATCATGACAGGGAGCATGGTACCATACAGACAGGTGGGTGCTCAAGCAGCAGCTGAGAGTTACATTCTGGTTCATAAGTGGAGAGAAGTAGAGGGAGGGAGAGAGAAAGAGGTAAGGGGGGAGGGAGAACCTAGGCCTGGCATGAACTTTCAAAATCGCAAAGCCCATGCCCAGTGATACACTTTCTTCAACAAGGCGCTCTTTCCTCATCCTTATAATCCTTTTAAAGAGTTTCACTTCCTGGTGACTACACGTTCAAATACATGAGCCTGTGGGAGCCATTCTTTCTCAAACAGCCACACTATCTCAACTAATTTAATCTGACCACGAGGTTGTGTCCTGGGGTTTTAGGTGGATGTGAATTATTGTAGGGCATAGTTCAACACAATGCAGAGGGATGGTGGGGTTCCTCACTTTGCTCACATTAGTCTTCTGAGCCTGATCTTGATTGAAAAACTAAAAAGCTGTGTCCCTGTAATTTCCCCTTCTCTTGTGTGCTCATTTCCTCCCACTTCATGTTCACTATTGTACAAATAGCCTGCGATAACTTATGCATTAAAACCCTTCCCTACATCCCATGCACCCACCGCCTGCTGACCCACTTCCCTGCTTGTCGGAACTCAAAGACTTGAATGAATCACCTGTGCTTGCCACCCGCACGTCCTTATTGCCAAGGCTTGCTTTCTCAACCCGTTCCATTCTGGCTTCCAGCTTACCTGTGCTATGTTGTCAGGCCCCACAGACTTCTTACACAACCTCCATTAGCACCTTGTAACTATTAGCACCCCCCTCCCAGAGATCGTCAGAGATAGCAGTCTGTTGTCAAGCTCCGACCTCTGTCATTCCTTCTTAGGTTCTATTATTGCCTCTCTCTCTCCCTGACATCTAATGCTCAAGTTGGGATTGATCCCAAGCTTTCTTCTCCTCCAGGCCCATGCCCAGTCTCTCAGTGACCGAGCTCTCTGCTC